>NC_142774.1:39987500-40120000 GCF_988280905.1 Pimephales promelas | reverse complement strand
CATCCATCCACCCAATCCACCCACCCACCCACCCAACCATCCATCCATCCACCCATCCAACCATCCATCCATCCATCCAACCATCGACCCATCCATCCATCCATCCGTCCACCTATCCATCCATCCACCCATCCATCTAGCGCTAATTAGCCATCTACTACAAACACTGAAATGTCTGTTATTTCCAAGAAAGTTCCATGGTTATGTTTCAGTATTTGCCTCTTTGTGTTGGTTTGTCTATTTGTGTTGGTAGTCCACATCTGTCTAGTAAACAGACGGGCTTCTACGTAATCTAGTTTGTCAGATGTATGCATAAAACATTGGCACTATTCAAACTCAGAATGTGAGCTGAGATTTACCCTGCTGGGGGTATTGTGGGAATATATACTGTATATGTTACGCCGCCATATGAATAAGTTGTCGTGGTGTGATGGATGGAGCTCTGGTAAATTGTCTCCTATATCACTGTAAAGAGGGAGTGGTTTCATTTCGTGACCTCATATTCTCCCTGTCAGCTTCAGTGAGCGATGCTCCATGCATTGGTTTTGCGGGGAGAGGAACAGAAATCGATGTGGCAGTGTATGAGGGAGATGCGGAGCTGTGTACGTCATCGCTCTTTAATTGTGGTGTCGCCTGAGAGCGGTGCTCGAGATGGATCAAAGCTGAGGCCGGTGTGTCAGAGGCTTTTAGGTATTCACCCCATGCACAGCTCCACTGCTGCCTGCCTCTCTCTAATGAATATGGAGAAGACTGTGTGTTGATGCTAGCATGCGGCTAGCGCTGTTGAAGCAGGGGATGATGGACGGTGGGAAACATCCTTCCTGCAGTTGAACCTTTCTCTGGAGGAACAATCAGCCAATGATCGACAGAATAAGAGGAACATCACATAAATGTGTACCTTGTTTGTTTGTAACATTTTTCCCATCAATAAATCCATCCATATATTCTGAAATTTGAATATATTTGATAGTATAATGATATATAAAACAACAATTTAATTAATTAATTAATTAATGTATTTCACTCTAAAAATGCATGGTTCTTTTAACCCAATTTTGGGTCAAATATAGACAACCCCAGCTGTTGGGTTAAATTTATAAATGACATTTTTTTAATCCAACAATTCACTAAAAAAATTGCTGGGTTGTTTTAACCCAACTTTGTGTCAAAAATGGACAAACCCAAAAGTTGGGTAATAAATTAAATTAACAAAAGTAACCCAATTGCTGGGTTTGTCCATATTTGACCCAAAATTGGGTTAAAACAACCCAGCAATTTTTAGAGTGTTGGGTTCATCCACATTTGACCCAAAATTGGGTTAAAACAACCCAGCATTTTTTTTTGAGTGCACTCCAAAATGCTGGGTTGTTTTAACCCAACTTTGGGTCAAATATGGACAAACCCAAACATCCATCCGGGTTATCAGATCCTTATATTACAATATATTTAAAATGACATTTTAAATATATTTTAAATGACAACTTTGGGTCAAATATGGACAAACCCAGCCATTGGGTTAAAAATGTAATTTAAAAATGTAACCCAATGGCTGGGTTTGTCCATATTTGACACAAAATTGGGTTAAAACAACCCAGCATTTTTTAGAGTGCAATTGATTGGAATCTCATATTTGCACTCAAAACAATGGTGGGTTGTTTTAACCCAAATTTGGGTCAAATATGGACCCAAATGTTGGGTTAAAAATGTAATTTCAACTTCCAACTGTAAATTTTTTAATTCAATTTTTTAACCCAACATTTGGGTTTGTCCATATTTGACCCAAATTTGGGTTGAAACAACCCAGCATTTTTTCAGAGTGTGTGTTGTTTTGATATCACTTAATCAAAATTGATCCTTCTGCATTCCTTTCCATGGGTCTGTCAAGTTTGCACGTTTTGTCCCATAAATCTCCATTAAACACAGCTGTAATGCGTCGCATCTGCACATCCTTGTGTTTTTTGTTCATGGCGTGAGAACGCTGCAGATGTCTGCGGTCTGATTACAATGGAGAAACTCATCAATCATCACTCACCAAATCCACAGCAAGGCCAATAGCCGGCCATCGGTCATTCCGCTGACACTAACACTGCCGCCCCATTTATTATCATCAGCCGAGCGGCAGGCTGCATTCTTTAACAACTTATTTTGATGTCCAGACATTGTGAAATATTGTTATGAATGATGTCTTGGTGGGTACAGGCTTCATAAGAGGCCGTATTTTCGGCACTATTAGCCAGAAACAAATTGCATTTTTATTTTTGCTCCTATGCTAGACTTGCATAGCCAGACTTTTTACTACAGTACAAGCATAAATGGAGGGGCTATATTACCTGGAGAGAGCTTCCCCATTCATTCCAATGACAAATGTTCATGACCATCGTTGCTGATGCATCTTTAAATGTGAAACTGCATAGTCAGAAAACAAAATGAATCTATGCACTGAATCAAGTGATTCAGAAGCACTCTTCGTACCACTTGTTGAATGAATTGTTGAAATTCTGTAATCTTTTACTCACGGTCAGGCCACACGCATTCAAAAATATCTCCCCAAGACATATCACGCCAGGTTCGATGTCAACCACTCCATTGCTTCTTGTGCATCTTGTTAATGAGGTCAAACCTGCCCCAATACACCACATTTGAATGCACGCAAATGCAAATGAGGTTTGTGCATCATGCTGTTTTTGCATGGGGATGTCCATGTTTGTATGACACGTATGTCTTTTCCATGTTTTTTTCTGATCCAAAACTCACCAAATTCCTTCTCCATGTCGCCCCACAAGCCGTTTGGTCATTATCGGATCAGATCTCATGTGCAGTAAACATCTATTCAGAGCGTGGAATAAATAACAAACTCTGTCCCCGAAGACCGCCCGTCCTGCTCTTATATCCACACGCGATGGCATCTGCAACAAGAGGAACGAAATCTGCATAATTGGCAAGCGTTGAATACACACAGTTGTCATCTCTTCTTCAGGTAATGAATCAATGGTTGCACACAAACAACAACAACAACAAAACTGAGTCTTACCACTTTGGCAACCTCCAGCAGATTGTGTCTTTACTTCTAATGAGTCTGTAAGTGATATCACACCATTCCAGCGGGCAATTAGCGAGCAGAGAGTCACACTTTCACTGAAGCATGGGGCATCTGGGTATTTCCAATGGCTTCTTTGAAATATTGCACTGGGAACGGCAAAACTTTTTGGAAGCTTGTGTCATAAAACTCAGTAACTGTATGTTTCTATTCCATCCTCACAAAAAGCACTTTGGCAGAGTCTTTTTTAACTCACTTAACCATGGGTTTTATGATACAGATTTTCTGGTTTGATTTTATTCAAGTTTGCAACAATTGATTTGGCCATATTTATTTCATTTACATAATATATTATCAAATTAGTCCATCATTGGAGTACAGTGTTACTTAAATAATAGGGCAGTCAAATAATTAATCGCATCCAAAATAAAAGTTTGTGTTTACATAATATATGTGGGTGCACTGTATATATAAATACACACACTGGCATTTATATATAGCAAAAAATATTATTTATATATAAAATATTTATATTTATATATAATATAAATGATATATAAATCAGTATATATATATGAAAATATTTCTTAAATATATACAAGCATGTGTGTATATATATATATATATAACATAATTGTTAATTTATCACGATTAATCGTTTGACAGGCCTATTATATAATATTGATAGTGTTTATTTATATATACACTATATATTTTAAATGAGCTTTTATTTGTTTATTTTTAAAGTTTGTGCTTTCACATATGATTTTTTTGTTAAATTTATTTATTTAGATTTAAAGCTAGATTTAGATTAAAGTTTTAATCATTTTTGTAAAATCAAACTACTTTTTTACTGTACATTTCAGCTTCATTTCAACTGAAAACAATTGGTTATACTGAATGATACGGCACTGATTGGTAATTTGTTTTGATTACCAGATCGAATCTGTGTAGAGTCCAATAACTCGTTGGTGATTTGGTGGTTTTTGAATGATTTATTCAAAAGGACCAGCTCGTAAAAAAATAATCCTGTAAAAAAAAAAAAAAAAACGGTAAACTACTGGCAGCTGTGTCATACCGTAACCATACAGTGCGTTACTGTTTTTGTGTTAGAGCATATAGCTGTTAAATTAAAGTTTTATACTGTAGCTGACAATACGGTATTTAGCTGTTAATTTAAAAACAGTAACACACCGTATTTTTACGGTATGATGCTGGCAACCACAGCTGCCAGTAGTTTACCGTTTTTAAAGGATTATTTTTTACAGTATATAGCTGTTAAATTAAAATTTTATACTGTAGCTGACAATGCGGTATTTAGCTGTTAATTTAAAAACAGTAACACACTGTATTTATATGGTATGATGCTGGCAACCACAGGTGCCAGTAGTTTACCTTTTTTTTAACAGGATTATTTTTTGCATTTGTTCATAAATAGACTCCTCTTGTTTGTCAATTTGTTCTGAAGTTTAGTCATTTGTGAATTGGATTACATCATCTCCGTTGGATGATTCTGATTTACTTAAAAAGCCTGCTTAAAAGAGTCATTTGAATCAAACACTGATCGGGCTGTGCCACTGCATGCAGCCTGTGATGATGATGATAATAAACTTCTTTAATTGACTTATTTTTAGACATTCCTCGAAAACGAAATGCACACGGATCAGTAGCACATGATGTGCAGTTGTCTGTGAATATCTTGGTAATATACTGGATGCTTTGGGACCGAGTCTCATCATATCTGCACCCACACACACGCTGACGCCCATGAGGAAAAACACTACATAATGAGCCACATATCGGGTGTCACACTAATTTAATTAGAGTGAATTGAGGCTGTTTGCGGGAGACCTAAATCCAGCGACGACTGTCAGATGCTCAGTTTGTCTCTGCTGGTTACAACACAAGCTGCTGCCTCCTTCGTTCTCCATCTGAGATGCTGAATCTGATGCCACAGTCTGTTTATTACACGTCCGACTGCTATTTTGAGGGCTGTGATATCAGACACTTAATTTTCGAAGCGAATCTTTCATATGTTCAGTTGTTTTGTTGTGAGGTGTCACACTTTGTAAAGAGCTCAAATTTAATTTGAAGTGCAACTTTTGCCTTGTAGATTTCATTATTAAAGGAGTAGTTCACTTTTGCTGATAATTTACTCACCCCCATGTCATCCAAGATGTCCATGTCTTTCTTTCTTCAGTTGAAAAGAAATCAAGGTTTTTGATGAAAACATTCCAGGATATTCTCCATATAATGGACTTCAATGGGAACCAAACGGTTCAAGGTCCAAAAGACACTTTCAGTGCAGCTTCAAAGGGCTTTAAACGACACCAGGCGATGAATAAGGGTCTTATCTAGCGAAACGGTCGCTCATTTAAAAAAATAAATAAATAAAAAAAATTAAGTTTTATAAGCAGAAATACTCGCCTTGCTCTGTTCTGTGATGAGCGTTCGTGACTCTCCTATTCAAAGCAAAGTGAACAAATCTTTTTTCATGTCATTTGGTTCATTCAACGAATGAAATGAACGAGTTGACTCGGTAAAAGATTCGTTCATTTTGATGAACGAGTTGGAACAGGAGAGTCACGAACGCGCATCACAGAACAGAGCAAGGCGAGCATTTGAGCTTATAAAACTTAAAATGTATTTAATAAATTTATTAAACGAGCGATCGTTTCGCTTGATAAGACCCTTATTCATTGTCTGGAATCGTTTAAAGTTTGTTTGTTTTATTTATTTATATAGCACTGTTAAAACACAACCCAGGTTGAACCAACGTGCTTTACATACAGATTCCCATGAAGGATAAAAATAACGACATACCTCAACCAGTCACATGTAAAATATCACATCTACTCATCTACTATTTACACAAATGCTTAAAAATCGATAGCGATTTTGCAGACCTAATGGGCAACGGCGACTCATTCCATTGTCTCGGCCCTATTACCGCAAATGCCCGGTCACCGGTAGTTTTCTGGAGGGGGGTGTAGAAAGTTAGGAGATTCGCCAGATATTGTGGGGCCTGATTATTTAGCGATTTATATACAAACATTAAAATCTTGTATCTTATTCTGTATTGCACTGGAAGCCAATTTAAAGACATCAGTGCAGGTGTGATCGACTCATGTTACTTTGTTTTCATCAAAAGCCTCCCCGCCGCATTTTGTACCGATTGAAGTCGGGACAGAGATGCGGCGGTGATGCCACAATACAGCGAATTACAAAAGTCAAGCCTTGAAAAAATAAAAGCGTGGATGACTCTTTCAAAGTCTTTATTTGATAGGAATGGTTTAATTTTAGCTAGTAGACTTAGATTGTAAAATACAGAATTTATTTGCTTGTCCATTTTGTCGATTAAAAAGCCTAAATATCTGACTGTCGATTTCGTGTAAGGTGTTAAAGGGCTTGAATCTAATATAGTATCTGCGGGTTTATTTTGATGGCCAAATACAATAACCTCTGTTTTGTCTTCATTTAACATTAAAAAGTTTTTAGCCATCCAGGTTTTAACGTCTTTTAAACACTCTAAAAGCGACTCGAATGAACTGGTCGAGCTGAGTGGCAGGTACATTTGCGTGTCGTCGGCGTAACAATGAAATGACTCTCCATACTTTCTGAAAATGCTTCCCAGAGGGAGCAAATGCAGTGAGAACAGTATAGGAGAAAGGATAGACCCTTGCGGGACCCCCCACGGAAGGTCATGTCATTATAGTTAACTAAAAAACATCTACCACTCAAGTAAGACTGAAACCATTTCAAAACTGTGCCTTTCAAGCCTACCGAGTGTTCCAGACGAGAAATGAGAATGTCATGGTCAATCATATCAAAAGCTGCGCTTAGATCAAGCAGCACTAAAACAACATCATCTCCTTTGTCTAAGGCCAAAAAGATCAGTTTGCCCTTTGAACAGTTTGTAGTTTGTAGATCAGTAAAGCCCTTTGAACACTTTGTAGTTTGCACTGAAACTGTCTTTTGAACCTTGAACCGTTTGGTTCCCAATGAAGTCCATTATATGGAGAAAAATCCTGGAATGTTTTCATCAAAAACCTTAATTTCTTTTCGACTGAATGACACGGGGGTGAGTAAATTATCAGCAAAAGTTTTTTTTTTTTAAAGTGAACTACTCCTTTAATGATTTTGACATCCTATGGAATTGTTGTGATGAGATTTAGACTCATATATTCATATTCACAACAGAATTGGAGCATTTAGATCAGTATCGAGGCCCGATAATGTGTGTTTTGCAAACCTCAGACAGTACAGAATCAGTATTAATATATCCAATAATCATTTAGTGAGAGATGCATTGCTAATATTTGTTTGTCAGTTTTTGTCAATGTTGTGATAAAGTAGGAAAATGCAGTGTGTTGTTCTTTATTTTTTATTTATCACTCTATTGCAAACGTAGTGATAATATGGTAAATGCTTGGGTGATGTGTCCATATGTTTGATTTATGAATAGAGTCAATTTATTTTTTTATTTTATTTATTTTTTCTGTAAGTTGAATTAGATTTGATGTTTCCTAAAGAAAATGTCAGTGGGTTCTACACCTGCAATTCACGATCTTAAGGCCCAAGATGTGCTCTTTAGATATGACTCAGGTACTCTTCAGTGTGATTCAATGAGAGTTTCATCCTGATTGCTTAGTAACATAATAATTCAGCTCTTCTCCACAAAGCCGCATGATTTGAGGTGCCATTTCCTCATTCCTCATTCAGTCGGAGTAAAAGCATAGTGCTTATCACTATCACCACTAATTCTTAGATAAATGAACATCATCATCATCGCTAAAACTGAGACCTTACTAGTGTCCTTCGTAAGCTGAATCTTTATAAACCACTTCTTCGCAGCGTGTCACTGAAGTTTGAAAATGCTGAATGACTGCCAGCTGAGCTCTTTTCAAAGTTTCCTCTTAATTTAATATTTTAACGGAGTCTCTAAGGGATAAAATATGATCACCTGTACACGCTTGCTGGCACAAATTATTACAGGACAAGGTGAGAGAGGCAGTCTTTAGTGTTTAAATGATATTTTTCATGTTACAGTATTACTGGTTGAACCGTAGAAAGGTCACCCTGAAGATTCATATTAATTATTCATCCTAATTATGGCTGAATGGGCCTAATTTCAGCGTATCTCTCACTGATGGGTGAAATGGAGGAAAGTCATCGGGAATGGTGTAAATGGGCTTAAAAAGGCGAGGAAATCCAGCGAAAAAGGGGCAATAAAGCAGGAGAAGGTGACGCAAACTATTGAAATAAATCTGTTCGAGCAGCATTATTCTCGCATAATCAAATTTACGGAAATGAACATCATTTCAGGTTCGTGGATTATGTTTCCTGGCAGCATGAAGCTTATTGGACTTTTTGAAGGAGCAAACGCATGAAAAAGTAATTTAGCCCTGCTCTAATGTGGTAAGGTGAAGAATTATTATTTTATATTCCTATTATATGATAAAGACTAGTTATTACTGTAGAGGTAATTAATTCAACTACAAGATGTAGACCAGAGCTATTCACGTGTCCTCGTATATTAAGATTTGCTCCTCTGATGAATGATTTAATTATCTCCTAATAGCTCATCACATTTCAATAGTCCATTCTTGTACAATGCAAAAAACAAACAAACAAAAACATTCCTTTCTTTGTCGTTTTAGGGCCAATGAATGGTTTTCCATGTGAATATACACTGCATAATGCTACATATTATAGATGTCGTATGCACTTGTAGCTTGACTGTTTTCTAATCAACCAATCACATGGCAGGCGCTTCAATGTATTTAGGGGTGTGGTCCTGGTCAAGACAATCTCCTGAACTCCAAACTGAATGTCAGAATGGGAAAGAAAGGGGATTTAAGCAATTTTGAGCGTGGCATGGTTGTTGGTGTCTGAGTATTTCACAATCTGCCCACCGGGTTGAAGACTGGAAAAATGTTGCCTGGTCTGATGAGTCTTGATTTCTGTTGAGACATTCAGATGATTTGGCGTAAACAGATTGAGAACATGGATCCATCATGCCTTGTTCCCACTGTGCAGGCTGGTGGTGGTGGTGTAATGGTTTTCTTGGCACACTTTAGGCCCCTTAGTGCCAATTGGGCATCGTTTAAATGCCACGGCCTACCTGAGCATTTTGTTTCTGACAATGTCCATCCCTTTATGGCCACCATGTCCCCATCCTCTAATGGCCACTTCCAGCAGGATAATGCACCATGTCACAAAGCTCCAATCATTTCAAATTGGTTTCTTGAACATGACAATGAGTTGACTGTACCAAAATGGCCGCCACAGTCACCAGATCTCAACCCAATAGAGCATCTTCGGGATGTGGTGGAACGGGAGCTTCATGCCCTGGATGTGCATCCCACAAATCTCAATCAACTGCAAGATGCTATCCTATCAATATAGGCCAACATTTCTAAAGAATGCTTTCAGCACCTTGTTGAATCAATGCCACGTATAATTAAGGCGACACAGTATTAGTATGGCGTTCCTAATAATCCTTTAGGTGAGTGTATTTCCGCCTGTTTCTCACAGTGGTTTTGTCGCTCAGACTGCTAATATGTTTCTTTGCACATTTGTATGTTTAGTAAATAACTCAAGGTGTGATTAATGTGGGTAGTTTGTTTAAGACCACTCCATACTTCTCAGCTGTTGCTATGGTGATGCACAAGCGAATCACATGCTGAGCGACAGGAGGGGAGTTGGACAGCCTTATGTAGGATGCTGTATTAAAAAAAAACTGTTTTTTTCTTTGTATCTATCTATCTATCTATCTATCTGTCTGTCTGTCTGTCTGTCTGTCTGTCTGTCTGTCTGTCTGTCTGTCGGTCGGTCGGTCGGTCGGTCGGTCGGTCGGTCGGTCGGTCGGTCGGTCGGTCGGTCGGTCGGTCGGTCGGTCGGTCGGTCGGTCGGTCGGTCGGTCGGTCGGTCGGTCGGTCGGTCGGTCGGTCGGTCGGTCGGTCGGTCGGTCGGTCGGTCGGTCGGTCGGTCGGTCGGTCGGTCGGTCGGTCGGTCGGTCGGTCGGTCGGTCGGTCGGTCGGTCGGTCGGTCGGTCGGTCGGTCGGTCGGTCGGTCTGTCTGTCTGTCTGTCTGTCTGTCTGTCTGTCTGTCTGTCTGTCTGTCTGTCTGTCTGTCTGTCTGTCTGTCTGTCTGTCTGTCTGTCTGTCTGTCTGTCTGTCTGTCTGTCTGTCTGTCTGTCTGTCTGTCTGTCTGTCTGTCTGTCTGTCTGTCTGTCTGTCTGTCTGTCTGTCTGTCTGTCTGTCTGTCTGTCTGTCTGTCTGTCTGTCTGTCTGTCTGTCTGTCTGTCTGTCTGTCTGTCTGTCTGTCTGTCTGTCTGTCTGTCTGTCTGTCTGTCTGTCTGTCTGTCTGTCTGTCTGTCTGTCTGTCTGTCTGTCTGTCTGTCTGTCTGTCTGTCTGTCTGTCTGTCTGTCTGTCTGTCTGTCTGTCTGTCTGTCTGTCTGTCTGTCTGTCTGTCTGTCTGTCTGTCTGTCTGTCTGTCTGTCTGTCTGTCTGTCTGTCTGTCTGTCTGTCTGTCTGTCTGTCTGTCTGTCTGTCTGTCTGTCTGTCTGTCTGTCTGTCTGTCTGTCTGTCTGTCTGTCTGTCTGTCTGTCTGTCTGTCTGTCTGTCTGTCTGTCTGTCTGTCTGTCTGTCTGTCTGTCTGTCTGTCTGTCTGTCTGTCTGTCTGTCTGTCTGTCTGTCTGTCTGTCTGTCTGTCTGTCTGTCTGTCTGTCTGTCTGTCTGTCTGTCTGTCTGTCTGTCTGTCTGTCTGTCTGTCTGTCTGTCTGTCTGTCTGTCTGTCTGTCTGTCTGTCTGTCTACACCCTTAGAAGAAAAGGTTCTATGTAGAACCTTAAAAGGTTCTATCACCACTATGTATTTGGAACCCCTAAAAGGTTCTATACACTCTTAAAAAAGGGTTCCTCTGGGTTCTATATAGAACTCTGGGGTTCCATTCTTGGCCAATAGAACCTTTTACCAAAAAAAAAAAAAGGTTCTATATAGAACCATTTTGGAGTTCCATATATGAAGCGGGGGATGGAACCATTTCTTCTAAGAGTCTATCTATCTATCTAACTATCTATCTATCTATCTATCTATCTATCTATCTATCTATCTATCTATCTATCTATCTATCTATCTATCTATCTATCTATCTATCTATCTATCTATCTATCTAACCCTATCTATCATTATTTCTGTCCATCCATTCATCCATCCACTCTAAAAATGCTGGGTTGTTTCAACCCATGTTTGAGTCAAATATGGACAAACCCAATTGTTACAAAATCAAACTAACGTTGTCCATATTTGACCCAAACATGGGTTGAAAAAAATCAGCATTTTTTTTAGAATGTACATTTATATAATTCAATGATATTGAGACTTGTTAATTGTGACATAAGTACATTTCTGGTGTATTTCATGATGGCTGGAGGCAGAGAACATTAACTGGGGCAGCGCTGTCGAGACGTCTACATGATGATATTGCACAGTTGATGTCTAACACCATTGGTTCTCATTGGGCTTGGACAGGTCGAAAACAAACCTCTTAGAGCCCCTGCTGGACGGGCCATTTTTAAGGCAAATATTGAAATATAGATTGACAGAGAGAGAATGCTCTTCTGCAAGAAATACATAAATAAGCCCATAAGCGTCCCACTGAAGACACCTTGCCAATCTCAGGGCTTTGACAGACATTTATTCATGTTGGCTGAAATCCATGACCTGTGTTTGTTTTCAGGACATTCCCGTTAAGAGCAACAAGCCCTTTGGCCGTCAATCACTCTAATAGGTGACTGTTTGTGATGTGCGGGTCGATAACCACAGTCTCTGCAATTTACGTACAGCGTCGTCCTTCAGCAACCGCAGTCCCAGCGCCCTCCGTCGGGTTTTACTGCCCACAGACACTGCGAGATGAACAAAGACGTTTTATGAGGTTATTACAGCGAGTAGCGCCACAGGGTTAGTTGTGGTTTAAAGTGGAGTGTGAATCGCAGGGCATCCCTGTGATGAATTAAACATAGACAGCTGGAGTGAGATGAATATTCCTGTGCGGTGTGAGGCCACATGTTCAAATGGATTCTGCGGTGGGGTGGATTAAGACATTGTTGAAATTTACAGTAATACAACCACACGCTCTAAACAATGCTGGGTTGTTTGAACTCAAATTTAGGTAAAATATGGACAAACCCCAATGTTGGTTTAAAAATGTGATTTCAAATTTGAACCCAACTTGAACTTTCAACTGTACATTTTTTAATTGCATTTTTAACCCAATATTTGGGTTTGTCCATGTTTGACGCAAAAAAAAAGAAGGCATCAAAACTATAGTAATTTACAATAGTATTTACATTTACACTCCAAATGTGTTTTTATTTCATTTATTAATTTTTGAATTATTTTATTATAAAATTAAAAATTATATAGTATTTCTAAACCAAATATATTATATGCATGTGTCATAATATACTTAAAATTATTTTCTTTTTTAATTTTTAAATATGTATATGCATCAAATATAATATATCCATATACAAAGTATATATATATATATATATATATATATATATATATATATATATATATATACTGTATATATATATATATATATATATATATATATATATATATATGTGTGTGTGTATATAATATATATATATATATATATATATATATATATATATATATATATATATATATATATATATATATATATATATATATATATATATATATATACACACTGGGTTGTTTTAACCCAACTTTGGGTCAAATATGGACAAACCCAGCCAATGGTTTATTTTTTTTTTATTATATTTTTAATCCAATGGCTGGGTTTATCCATATATTACCCATACATTAAGTTAAAACAACCCAGCCTTTTTAGAGGGGTTGTTTTAACCCAATTTTGGGTCAAATATGGACAAAACAAGCCATTGGGTTACGTTTTTAAATTATATTTTCAACCCAATGGCTGGGTTTGTCCATATTTTACCCATAAATTGGGTTAAAACAACCCAGCATTTTTAGAGTGTTTTAGATAACACCATGATGAAACCACGGCACTGGCAGGGCATTTCGTAAAACCAAAACAAAAATAAACAAACAAACATTAAAGATATCCCATTTGTGATTTTTCGTTCTTAGGGGATTGTATGAATAGGGAATGAACGGTAACGCTTCATTTTACAGTGGCACCCATTTACATACTATGTACTGTACTTATTATAATAATTACAATCACTGGGTAATAACTACTAACCCTAACCCATGAACTTACCTCAGCCAGTACTTTCTAAGTAAGTACACTGTATGTTCTGTTCTGTAAAAGGAAGCGTTATAACCATCAGATACCCTCACTAAGCCCTAGTACCGCCACTTTACTTTGTGTGTAAGACTATGACTAGTATGCATTATCAATGGTAATATGGGCTGATTTATACTGGTTAGAACTTAGTTTTAGCTATAACTATGATTGTCTATGGAAGTTTGCTAAGACGATACCAGAAGGTTTTCAGATGACCAGTCATCCATCATGGCTAAAGTAAGCATTATTTTGTCTTATTATTTCCATTCAGATAATATTGCACGCTAATAATTGCTCCCGATCATCATTTCACCAGGTTTTAGTTATCGCCGCATTTCAACCGTCAGATTATAATGCTCACAAAGCTTAAACAACAGAGAGCTGATGTGATTGCATGTGACATGAAGGTAATGGCCTTTCTAATTATTTTCCCCACTCTCAATTAGCCTGTTTGAGGCTCAATTAATTATGCTCAGCTTACCTACGTCTGCGGCTTCAGCCTTTCCTCACAGTTAATGTGACCCACGCAGACGCTTCACGCAACTCCGTGGTGCTTAAACAGCCGAGAAATAGCCTTTATGGGCCGAAATGACTCTTTTCTGACATTATTCAGTGAACCCAGGGTGAGAAGCCAATGGAGTTTGGCCCGTTTAACTGGAGGCAGGGCATTTCATTCAACGCGGATTTCAACTTATCTATGAATTAAATAAAAAATGTGCAGGTTTTTGAACGTCAGATATTATATTATATTATAAATTAATAAAATATATACTCTAAAAAAATCAAATATGGTCAAATATGGACAAACCCAGCCATTGGGTTAAATTTTATAATTACGTTTTTATCCCGACATTGGGGTTTGTCCATGTCTGACCCAAAATTGGGTTGAAACAACCCAGCATTTTTTAGAGTGATGTATTCAGAATAAAATATAATGTAATATAACTGTTTTTAGCAATACACTTTTTAACACTAACTTAATCAAAATTCTCCATTTACTCTCCATTGAATCTCCTTTCTAACTAGGAGAAAGAGTTGAGACACTGAAGAGATCTTTAAAGGAGTAGTTCACTTTAAAAAACTTTTACTGATAATTTACTCACCCCCCATGTCATCCAAGATGTCCATGTCTTTCTTTCTTCAGTCGAAAAGAAATTAAGGTTTTTGATGAAAACATTCCAGGATTTCTCTCCATATAATGGACTTCAATGGGGACCAAACGGTTCAAGGTCCAAAAGACAGATTCAGTTCAGCTTCAAAGGGCTTTAAATGACACCAGACGATGAATAAGGGTCTCATCTAGCGAAACGATCGCTAATTTAAAAAAAAAAATAACAAAGTTTAAGTTTTATAAGCTCAAATGCTTGCCTTGCTCTGTTCTGTGATGCGCATTCGTGAATCTCCTGTTTGAACTCGTTCATCAAAACGAACAAATCTTTTTTAAAACCAACAAAATGAACCAAATGACTTGAAAAAGAGTCCTTCATTTTGATGAACGAGTCGAACAGGAGAGAAACACAGAACAGAGCAAGACGAGCATTTGTGCTTATAAAACTTAAACTTTGTTATTTATTTATTAAATGAGCGATCGTTTTGCTTGATAAGACCCTTATTCGTCGTCTGGAATCGTTTAAAGCCCTTTGAACAGTTTGCAGTTTGCACTAAAACTCTCATTCGGACCTTGAACCGTTTTGGACCCCATTGAAGTCCATTATATGGAGAAAATCCTGGAATGTTTTCATCAAAAACCTTAATTTCTTTTTGACTGAAGAAACAAAGACGTGGACATTTTGGATGACATGGGGGTGAGTAAATTATCAGCAAAATTTCTTTTAAAAGTGAACTACTCCTTTAAGTCAATATAATGGGTCTCAAATTAAAAAAAATACCAATGCTGCAGGTTTTTGAACGTCTGTGACATCAAATGTCTCATAAGCAAATAACATTGCAATAATATTGATTTTGCGAGCAGCGTTAGAGGTGAAAAACATGATAGCAGTGTGTGAAACACTGTAAATGATGGTCTGTTGTTTATTCTTTTCAATAGCGGCTGTAGGAGACGTGTTTCTGACACCTGCAAAGTTAGCAGCGTTCCCATTTTAACATCATCTTTTGTGCAGCAGGGAAAGCCTTTGTGCTCCACATGTGTCTCTGAATGGATGGCGGTGTGATTTTCTCTGTAATAACGTTGTGGCATGGCTTGATACCTAAACCTTGATCATCTGGAGGTGTCGGAGGTGACCTCAGGGTTGTTAATGCTGCAACCATCATGTAGTTGAATGGATTAGATCATCAAGGCTTCATAAAAGTTTTAGCATGGCCGTTGTGTGCGTTGACTGGGTGCCTGTGAGTTTTTGTTTCAGCTGAGAGCATTTTCATAATTCAGTCATTCGTTTCGTCTGCATTTTTCATGCAACAGAAGTGTTCATTGCCAGGAGAGATAAAAAGACTGGCAGACCGGGAATGGTTATATTACACAGAACATAAAGTAAACCTGAATGTAGAAGCCGATGCATAATTCAGCCTTCTACCGTCATTCATTATTTTCCCCTTAAAGATGTAGGTCATTTGAGTAAAATGCATTAAAATATCCACTGCTTTTCATTTCTGTACAGGCAGTGGCTAGCTGAATAAATAAAAACCTGCTGAATGATGGGACATATTTTAATAATAATGTCACTACGTCTTCAAGCTGAACCGAGGAGGCCTATGTTTTGCAAAGAAAAGAAACATTTTTGGGTTCACATCATGGGATTATTTTATGGATTTAGTTTTAATTAATTAATGTTGTTTAATTGATTAAGTTTTATGTTTTAAATGGCTCGTAAACATACTTTATCACTAGAAAAAAATCTGATGTAACCATTAAACATTAAAGTATGCAATCATTTAAGACATTTCTCCTTGTTTTTGGCATGAGTCAAGAACCCAAATTGGTGAAATAACAAAACAAAAATAGCATGAATGCTGGGTTGTTTTAACCCAATTTTGGGTCAAATATGGACAAATCCAGCCATTCACTCTTAAGAAATGGTTCTATTTAGAACCAAAAATGGTTCCATCCCCCGCTTCGTATATGAAACTCCAAAATGGTTCTATATAGAACCATTTTTTTTGTTAAAAGGTTCTATTGGCCAAGTATGGAACCCCAGGGTTCTATATAGAACCCAGAGGAACCCTTTTTTGAGAGTGTATAGAACCTTTTAGGGGTTCCAAATACGTAGCGCTGATAGAACCTTTTCTTCTAAGAGTGTTGGTTTACATTTTTAAATGACATTTTTAACCCAATGGCTGGGTTTGTCCATATTTGTCACAAAATATATGCAAACTAGTGCATATTTAATTAGATATAGCCCGATTAGCATATTTAAACATAAAAATACAGAAAACTGGTAAAGTTTCATGGTGACATCTGTAAGTTAAAATTTGTATCCTATTCACCTGCTGTGTTTTGACTTAATGATTCAATGACTCACTCATAAAGAATTCAGTGTTTTTGAATGAATCTCTTGAACAAATGAAATGATTCAATGAGAAATCATTTTAAAATAAGTCACTATTCATCTTGATCACTACCATAGACATCAGTGTTTATATAAGAACTAAAAAATTTCATCCCAACTACTTCTGTGCGAATATTGTCACTCTGTGATAATGCTAATATTGATACTGTGATGTTGAAAATAAGCCGTTTCATACCTAAACATGACAACCTTCTCTCTCTGAACATTCACTGTGATCATACTTGACAAAGCTTTATTAAACATTGACAAATGATTATTAGCTACAATTAGCGTTATTAGCATTTAGCTATAAGATCGTGATCTTTTAACCATTAATCTTGCATCTCTAGCGTAAATGTTTAGCATTACAGCATCAGTCCTTCAGGTACATTACGAACATGGTGACCGTGTGTCTCTTAGAACAATTACTTTCAACTGTGACTCAATCTCGTCCTTGACTCCCTTTTTATAAGAATAAAGGAGCATCTGTGGCGCACAGAAACGCTTGGGGCCTATTATTACTTAAATAAATGAAGGGGTAATCATGGGTCAGTCAGTCGACAGCAGTAAAAGTAGAGTGAGAAACTGGGGACTCACTGTTATAATGAGAACAGTGTATACTTACATGATTTCTTTGTCTTTGAATGTGATGTTCACTCTCAGAAAAAAAAAAGGTACAAAAGCTGTCACTGGGGCTGTACCTTTTCAAAAGATACACTTTTGTACCTAAAGGGTGCATATTGGTACCTTACTGGTACATATTAGCACCTAAAATGTACATCTTAGCACTTAAATGTACATATTAACACCTGAAATATACATATTAACACCTGAAATGTACATATTAACACTTAAAATGTACATATTAGTACCTAAAATGTATACATATTAGCACCTAAAATGTACATATTAGACCTAAAATTTACATATTAAACCTGAAATGTGCATATTAGCTCATAAAATGGAAATATTAGCACCTAAAATGTACATCTTAGCACCTAAAATGTACTTATTAGCACCTGAAATGTACATATTAGCACATAAAATGTACATATTAACACCTACAATGTATATATTAACACCTAAAATGTACATCTTAGCACCTAAAATGTACTTATTAGCACATAAAATGTACATATTAACACCTAAAATGTACATATTAGCACCTAAAATCCATATATTAACACCTAAAATGTACATATTAACACCTAAAATGTACATATTAACACCTGAGATGTAAATCTTATCACCTTAAATGTAAATCTTAGCAACTAAAATGTAGGCTACATCTTAGCACCTAAAATATACATGTTAACACTTAAAATGTACATATTAACACCTGAAATGTACATATTAGCATCTAAAATGGACAAAAGTTTACCTTTTGAAAAGGCACAGCCCCAGTGACAGCATGACAGTCCTTTTTGAGTGAACAAGCCTATGCATATATGCATCTATAGATACTGTCTGTGGTCTCAATAGCATACTACTCTTACTATTTATGCAGGCTGTACAAAGTATGCAGATGTTATATGGTATGCTAGGATGAACGTATGCAAAAGTGTTTCCAACAATGCAATGCACCCAATTTTCCAAATCACAATTTTTTTTTACTCAATATTGAATTGGACTATGGTGCTCAATTCCCAGCGTTTCATTGAATTATTGAAGACGGTACCCATCTTTTACCTGTGTGTGTGTGTGTGTGTGTACGACCCTTCAGGTCTGTTTAATATCTCTCTCATTGCTTATCTCTAATGAGCTCTTAAAAAGCCAATTGAAGATGAATACGTCCGCTAGCGTGACTCTGATAAGATACAAGAGATACGTCGTCTTCATAAAGAGGAAACAGCAGAGGCCGAGTAATTAGTCCAAATGGCAAGTTTCCATGAAGAAGCAGATGCACACTGATGCGAGCTGGTCCTCAGACGCCCTCTTTTCTTTGCGTTTGGAAAACACACACACAGGTAGTGGTTTTTATCTTTAAATGTGAGAAAGCCATCTGTCCAACTCTCTCGTGTCACTGTGTTCCTCACCGATTAAACAAGCGTTTGGATGCATTCGAGGACGTCCTCAACAATGGAAGAGTGTAATTAGAGCTCATGTTTGTGATCCAGAATTGAAGGATTGTGCAAATCAGGCGTCTTGTGGAGGAGAGGTGTGCTCGTACTTTCAAGTGTTTTGAAAACATTATCATAAAACCGTCATTCACTGACAAAGCAATATGAAATCATTTACTTGCGATTTGTGATGCAGCTTCTGTCAGATCCAATACAGTTGACTGCTTCATCTGTCAACAAAAGATTTTTTGGCGACGAAATACCAGTGGGCGGGGCCTATATTGCGATGATGTATTAGTATTAGTGCTGTCAAACGATTAAAATATTCAATCACGATTAATCACATTAATGTCATGGTTAACTCACAATTAATCGCACATTTTTATCTATTTCTAAATGTCTGTTGATTTCCTTTTTGTCCCATTATTTTTTTCTCATTTTGATGCATGGAAAAGGGGAAAAATATGTTACATCACAATACAAAAATTCAACAATACGTATCGTGGATACTGACATTATGTATCGTGGATAGTCCCCCTAAAATAAAATAAAAAATTACTGTGAGAAAAAAAAATCAAGTTTTCAGAGTTTTAGTGTCAGTACTACATTAAACTACTACTATATAATGTTGATTATAATGTATAATTAATGATGCAATGGGGGAATATTTGTGGGTCCAGTATGATACCACTAAAAAGTGGCCGACATTATTTAAAATTTATTTTAATAATCAAATAATGTAATTATACACTATACAAAATGCTGGTTGTATTAACCCAATTTTGGGTCAAATATGGAACCCAAAAAGTTTGAACCCAAATTTGGGTAAAAAATTTCAATCGTAAATTTTTTAATTTCACTTTTAACCCAGCATTTGGGTTTGTCCATATTTGACCCAAATTTGGGTTGAAACAACCCAGCATTTTTTAGAGTGCACTCTAAAAAATGCTGGGTTGTTTTAACCCAATTTTGGGTCAAATATGGACAAACCCGAAATGTTGGGTTAAAAATGTAATGTAAAAATTTAACCCAACGGCTGGGTTAGTCCATATTTGACCCAAAGTTGGGTTAAAACAACCCAGCATTTTTTAGAGTGTGTACATTTGTTTTGCTTCATTTTTATATATAATAATAATTATAATAATAATAATTTTTATTATTATTATTATTATTATCATTGTAGTACTGATTATTATTGTCAAAAATTACATAAAATAAACATACACTCTAAACAATGCTGGATTGTTTTTTTTTTTGTTTTTTTTATGCATTTGATTTAAAATGTATTTTAATAATCAAATAATAATTATACACTATAAAAAATGCTGGGTTGTTTTAACCCAATTTTGGTTCAAATATGGACAAACCCAGCCATTGGGTTACATTTTTGAATTACATTTTTAACCCAATGGCTGGGTTTGTCCATATTTTACCCAAATTTGGGTTAAAACAACCCAGCGTTTTTTAGAGTGTACATTTGTTCAGTTTCATTTTTATATATAATAATAATTATAATTATTATGATTTTTATTATCATTGTGGTACTGATTATTATTGTCAAAAATTTACATAAAATAAACATACACTCTAAACAATGCTGGGTTGTTTGAACCCAAATCTGGGTAAAATACTGTATGGACAAACCCAAATGTTGGGTTAATAAAATTAATTTCAAATTTCACTTTCAATTGTACATTTTTTAATTTCACTTTTAACCCAACATTTGGGTTTGTCCATATTTGACCCACATTTGGGTTGAAACAACCCAGCCTTTTTTAGAGTGCATAAACATATTTATTAATAATAAGAAGAATAATTATTTTAAATATATCTAGTCAGTGAAAGTGTGCAAGCATATTCATCTACAATGACTCGGTTATTCTGGTGTCACCATTTTGCTTGGGTTACGAGCACCAAGTCCAAACGTAATCAAAGTTAGCATTTTAATCAACAGTACTTTTTTTTTTAATCTTGGAGTATCGCAATAATATCGTATCGTGTGATATGTATCAAATCGTGACATGAGGGTGTCGTTACACCCCTCACAACTATTGACTCGTTCCTAAACCCTGAATGAAAGAGCGCTGGTGTCGTGTTTGTGCTGGAGCGATAGACAGCGCTGTGAGGGCTGAAGGGTGAAGATTGTGTATTTGCATGATTTACTCCATTGTAATTATCTGAAGGGTAAAGCGGCTTTTCCGGCACTGAGTAATGAATATGTTGTTTTACATCATCAGCAGCCTCCATCAGCGTGATGAGAAGGTAATTACTATTATTTTGTCGGGTGTTTTTTTCAAAAGGGCCAATGTAAGCGGCGTCTAGATCAATCTACTTAATGAAACATTATTTGATTATATAAACAGATGACCCGAGGATACAACTAATTAGCCTTTACAAATGGCAGAGTTTTCAGTTTGAAGCTGAAAAGAAAGAAATACCTGGAAACTATTGCTTAGATGTCTCATTTAAAGAGACGGTTCACTTAAAATTAATACAAGGTGGGGTTTTTTTGTCTTTTTAAACTTAAAGGGATAGTTCACTTTGAAATTAATTTTTGGTATGTTTTAGCTTATACCTCAAGGGCATCCAAGATGTCTTTGTTTCCGCAGTAGTTTCAATTTTGACATTTTTAGGTTAAGCCGTTCTTGTCTTTCATTCATATAATGGAG
Source organism: Pimephales promelas (assembly GCF_988280905.1). Classification (NCBI taxonomy): domain Eukaryota; kingdom Metazoa; phylum Chordata; class Actinopteri; order Cypriniformes; family Leuciscidae; genus Pimephales; species Pimephales promelas. The sequence continues at coordinate 40,098,423 of NC_142774.1, read as the reverse complement.
GTCTATGGTCACCACCTCAAAGAGCATGCACAGAGAAGTCCAAATTAAACATGATTTAATGACTCGAAAATGTAAGATGGGCTAAGACATGAAACGAGCGGTTTGTGTGAGAAAATGAACAGTTTTTATATTGTTTTTACCTTTTTCGTTTTATCACATGGACGTGGCTGTGGTTACAAGAGGTAAAAACGATATAAATACTGTTCGTTTTTCTCACACAAACCGCTCGTTTCGTGTCTTAGGCCATCAATGTGTACTTACATTTACGAGTCATTAAGTCATGTTTAATTTGGACTTCTCTGTGCGAGGTGGTGACCATAGACCTCCATTATATGACTGACAGACGAGAACGATTTGACCTAAAAAAATTACTGTGTAAACAAAGACACCTACATCTTGGATGCCCTCGAGGTAAGCTAAAACAGCAAAAAATTTATTTCAAAGTGAACTATCCCTTTAAGAAAGAAGGATAAAAGATACTTTTGTTCAGCAAGGATGCATTACATTTTATCGCATTACAAGATTTCAGAGAAGAAAGCAAGTCAGTCAGGTTTTATAGATGCTTGTTATCAAACTATCGCTTTAATGTGAGTATTTCGAGATTTTCTTGGAAGAAGAAAGAAGATAAGTCACATTAAAATCATTCTCCGAATCCAAATGTCCACCGTTTGAGGCCAAACAATCAGCAAGAGTGTGTTAAAAATAATCAGCACCCCCGGGTCACGAAGGCTTGAACTGCAGTGTTGAAAGACAAGCCGGCCGGTGTCCGTCTGAGCAGACGCTAGCGGCGGTGACTTCCATAAATCTCTGCCCGCGGCTGATAAGTTTAAAGCGAGACGTTAATTTGAGGACCATATGGTGGACTGGCAGTATTTTAGAAGCTGCTGTCTGCATCACATAATATGATATCCACTTCATTTGAGAGCAAGGTGAGAAAAGGACTCGGGAGAGTCCCGCTGCCGTAACACCTTCTCAAGCCTGCTTTTTGTTTTGTAATTTGAAACATGGATTGAGAAGAATTTTTATCACTAAAAATGTGTTAAATCCTTTATTAATTAATAATAATAGTAATTAAATAAAAGTATATACACTCTAAAAAATGCTGGCTTGTTTTTAACTCAGTTTTGGGTCAAATATGGACAAACCCAGCAATTGGGTTACATTTTTGAATTACATTTTTAACCCAATGGCTGGGTTTGTCCACATTTGACCCAAAATTTGGTTAAAACAATCAAGCATTTTTTGGAGTGTACATTTGTTTTGTTTCATTTTTATATATAATAATAATTATTATTTTTATGATTATTATTATCATTGTAGTACTGATTATTAAAAAAAATACATAAAATAAATATACACTCTAAACAATGCTGGGTTGTTTGAACCCAAATTTGGGTCAAATATGGACAAACCCAAATGTTGGGTTAAAAAATTAATTTCAACTTTCACTTTCAATTTTAAATTGATTAATTTCACTTTTAACCCAACACTTGGGTTTGTCCATATTTGACCCAAAATTGGGTTAAAACAACCCAGCATTTTTTAGAGTGTACATTTATTTTGTTTCATTCTTATGTATAATAATAATTATAATTATTATGATTATTATTATCAATGTAGTACTGATTATTATTGTCAAAAAAATTACATAAAATAAACATACACTCTAAACAGTGCTGGGTTTTTTTTTAACCCAAATTTGGGTAAAATATGGACAAACCTGATTTCAAATTTCAACTTTCACTTTCAATTGTAAATTTTTTAATTTCATTTTTTAACCCAACATTTGGGTTTGTCCATATTTGACCCAAATTTGGGTTCAAACAACCCAGCATCGTTTAGAGTGTATAAATATATTTATTGATAATAAGAAGAATAATGATGTATCTTTTGTAACGCTGATCCAAAGAAGATGACGATGATTAGGAAATAAAACAGCATTTATTAAAGATCTCAGAATAGGCGGGTAAATAATAATCCAAACGACGCGAAATAATACCGAATACTGAACACACACTCTAAAGAATGAACCCAAAATTTGGGTAAAATATGGACAAACCCAAATGTTGGGTTAAAAATGTAATTTTCAAATTTGAACCCAACTTCAACTTTCACTTTCAACTGTAATTTTTGTTTTATTCCATGTTTAACCCAACATTTGTGTTTGTCCATATTTGACCCAAATGTGGGTTCAAACAACCCAGCATTTTTTTAGAGTGTGAGAACGGATACAAACAAGGAAATAAACAACACACAGTGTGATAATCAGTGTCCATAGAAACGTATGATGGTGGAAAACAGACAAAGGGGAACATGTGACTATAAAAAACAAACTAAAAGTCCATGAAAACGAAAATAAGATGAAAACGGCGTCCAAACAAAACAGAACAGTGACACTCTTTCATCATAAATACTTTTTGTTTTGTATTTGAAACATGGACTCTGCAAGGATGTTAAGAGTAAATTTTTGTACACATATAATGTGGTAAATTATTAAATGAACAATATAATAACGATACACTCAAATGCTGGGTTGTTTCAACCTGATTTTGGGTCAAATATGGACAAACCCAGCCATTGGGTTAAAATGTAATTTAAAAATGTAACCAAACGGCTGGGTTTGTCCATATTTGACCCAAATTGGGTTAAAACAACCCATTCAACTTAAATATTTAATGAACTTTTATAACACGTGAGTTATATTTGTACCACAATATCTAAATTATAATAATTTTTATGTATTTTTCTCTCTGTTTCAGAATTCTTTCTGGAGTTGCTGGACAACTCGGAAAAGTCTCTGAACGACATGTTCGTGCGCACATACGGCAAACTGTACACACACAACTCTGAGATGTTCGAGGACCTGTTCTCCGAGCTCAAGCGCTACTACACCGGGGGAAACGTGAACCTCGAGGAGGTTCTGAATGACTTCTGGTCGAGACTTCTGGAGCGCATGTTTCAGCTGCTGAACTCTCAGTACACCTTCACTGACGACTATCTGGAGTGTATCAGCAAATACACCGACCAGTTGAAACCCTTTGGAGATGTTCCACGCAAGCTCAAGGCCCAGGTCACCAAGGCCTTTATCGCGGCTCGCTCGTTCGTCCAAGGACTCATGGTGGGCCGGGAAGTGGCCAACAGAGTGGCGAAGGTAAGGCATCTATTTTTATCTATTCTCATCATATTATCTATTTTTAAGTCTTCCTGGTCTTACTCAGCTTTCATTGACGTCTAGACGGGTCAGTGGCCTCCAGCGCCTGTCAATGAAATAGACCTGGAGAAAACCCCAGTGAACCACAGAGTTATGTTTAGCTGTTATATTATATTTTATTAATCATATTATATTATATTAAAGTAGTATTTCTAATATGATATATATATACACACACACATTTATACAAAATTATTATATATAATATTTGCCATTATATTGTATTATATTAATGTAATTTATGTAAATAATTCATAAATAATTTGATAATATATATATATATATATTAATTTTTTTATATATATATTTATTGCCTTTATATTATATTACTTTATATTATGTTATATTATTTTATATTATATTATATCACATTCATACAATTTATCTAAATAATTCATCAATTATTTGATAAATAATTTTGAATAAATATATATATATATATATATATATATATACACACACACACACACATATATATACATATACAGTATATATATATATGTGTGTGTGTGTGTGTGTGTGTGTGTTTATTAAAAATTATATTTATATGAATTGGCTTTATATTTTAGTTAGTTAGTTAGTTAGTTAGTTAGTTAGTTAGTTAGTTAGTTAGTTAAAAAAATAACCCAGTGTTTGGGTTTGTCCATATTTGATATTTAAAACATATTAAAAATAACCCAGCCTTTTTTAGAGTGTAGTTGGTTGGTTGGTTAGTTGGTTGGTTGGTTGGTTGGTTGGTTGGTTGGTTGGTTGGTTGGTTGGTTGGTTGGTTAGTTAGTTAGTTAGTTAGTTAGTTAGTTAGTTAGTTAGTTAGTTAGTTAGTTAGTTAGTTAGTTAGTTAGTTAGTTAGTTAGTTAGTTCTAAATTCTGAGATTTTCGGGTCACGCAAAACGAAAACCATAAGCCTGTGCTTACTTAAAAGCCATTCTTGTGTATGTATTTTTCTAAAGGCCACTAGGTATCATGTCTCCATCTGTGCTAATGCATGGTACAGCACAGAAGCCGTGTGTGAGCTTTGATGTGACGGCTCACACCGTACAGGTCATGACTTCAGCCGTGAGCCGAGGTGCCCTGCGGAGCGATGGACACTTTCTGAAGGGAAGATAAAAGCGTGTGGCCGTCTCCAGATCCCTCTTTGATAGCTCGTCTCAATCACATTTTCCGCTGGATGCTGAGGCTGTTTAATGGCGTACTGGATGATTATAAGCATTATTGACAGATTTGAAAAAGCCCAGAGAATGTGAGACGGCCGGGCCTGGTCTGCTCCGAGTGCTTTTGCTTAGATAATAGTTAAGCTGCTTTTGTGTTTGTGTCATCGGTGATGTCAAAGGTAATAAGAAAGTGTGTTTTATGCATTATACTGCCCTCTGTGATGTCAGAGAGCTCGTCACATCTGGCGTAGCTAATATAGGTGAGGGTTGGGCATTATACACTCTAAAAATGCTGGGTGGTTTTAACCCAACTTTGGGTCAAATATGGACAAACCCCAAAATTGGGTTAAAAATCTAACCTATTGGCTGGGTTTTTCCATATTTGACCCAAAGTTGGGTTGAAACAACCAAGCATTTTTTGTGAATTGTTTGTGAAAGTCTGTGTATTGGCCATATATCTGAAACTATCAGCTTTAAAACGGGTTCGTAGAACTCAGTGGAACCACATACTGGGCAAAAAGGCAATCAGGTCCACATAAATGTGTGTGAATCTGTGCTTTTGTCACTTTGACAGAGTTCACATGAGTGTGATTGAAAGCATGAGCTGGACTATTCTTAGCCAATCAGGCTGTATTGTCTGTAATGGCGGCTCTGGCCAATCGACATCAGTAGAAAGAGCCTCACATATTGTGTTTGGTAATGAAGTATAATTGTCATTAGGAGAAGTGTTATTGAGGAACGCTTCAACGCTGCTTACTGGGACCGCAGGCTTGACATACTGGAAACAAACAGTCTGTAATTACTCCTTTGGACTCTCCAAATAGTTTTAAGAAAATGTATTATAGCTGAATTTAAGTTGCAAGAAAATTGCAACGATCCTCTAATTTAATAAAGTGTTTTATGAGTGGATGAGGAATGTATAGGCCTATCACTGTACAAAATGCTGGGTCGTTTCAACCCAAATTTGGGTCAAATATGGACAAACCCAAATATTGGGTTAAAAATGTAATTTAAAACAAATTACAGTTGATGGTGAAAGCTGTTTAAAATTTTTAACCCAACATTTGGGTTTGTCCATATTTGACCCAAATTTGGGTTAAACAACCCAACAGTGTTTAGAGTGTATGCAAAATTATTGATACGATTAATGATACCCTCAAATTTATACTTATATTTTACTCAAATATCTCAAACTGTGCAGTTTGATTAGGACAGATGCTGATATTTTTTCTGAGTGATTAAACTGAACACCCTAGCAACCACATAGCAACTCTATCTTTAGGCACCACTCACTCAAATCTTGTTTATTGATTTTAATCTTAATTGATATTGATTCATTATTGAATTACAAAAGCAGGTATATATATATATATATATATATATATATATATATATATATATATATATATATATATATATATATATATATTTAGATCTGTCACAAATTGTGGTTTTAGATAAACAGAAAGAGGAAGCCGTATTTTGTATCATTTTCATGGAAAATGCCCTTTGGTGAACGTTTTCCTTGTTCTGTAGTAATTTTGAAATCCATCTGATGCTTCAGAAAGAATCCAGAAGAGCTGCACTTTACAGCAGTAAAACCATTAATAGCTACACTAATCTTTATTTATTATTTTTTTTAGCTACAAAGAACATACTCTAAATCCAAAAAGGCTTCTTAAGTAAATGAAATGGTGTTTACAATTGCATCAAACCGTGAGCTGTGGGGTTTGTGATGATGGCAGAAGTCTCTCGCTGGGCTGTGTATCAGATAGGCCGCACTAATGGCTGTGTTGTGATGCAGTGTGTGTTGTGTGCTAATGGACTGGGCTGTTTTCATGGACCTGTGTGGGGCAGTGATGTCACGGACCTGATGAAGGACACCTGAAGAGAAATACACCAGCGTGCTGTTTACATGCACAAGCACACTCGTATACCCAGCCCTGATGCTCTCGTCACTTTGACATTTTGCTGTGAAAAACAAGCTAATTTCAGTGCAAGAACTTGGTGTTCCTGCTATAAACGTTTGATTAAATACATTTTTTGTTTTATAATTGGATTTTATCATTAAGAGATTATAGTATTGTATGTATTTGTATGTGTTTGAAAAATATAATATAATATATGTTTAATTTTTATACATAATATAATAGGTCTGCAAGGCGTTGTGATTAACTTTTAAGAGAAAACTCCTAGCTAAAATATTTTAGTGAGATTGAGGAGTACTCCTAGTGGGAAGATAAAATTCTTTGTGAATACGGCCCCTGGTCAAGACAATCTCCTGAACTCCAAACTGAATGTCAGAATGGGAAAGAAAGGGGATTTAAACAATTTTGAGCGTGGCATGGTTGTTTGTGTCTGAGTATTTCACAATCTGCCCACCGGGTACCACTCATCTCCACCACAAATAGGAAAAAGAGGCTACGATTTGCAAGAGCTCACCAAAATTGGACAGTTGAAGACTGGAAAAATGTTGCCTGGTCTGATGAGTCTCGAGACATTCAGATGGTAGAGTCAGAATTTGGCGTAAACAGAATGAGAACATGGATCCATCATGCCTTGTTCCCACTGGTCAGGGTGGTGGTGGTGGTGTAATGGTGTGGGGATGTTTTCTTGGCACACTTTAGGCCCCTTAGTGCCAATTGGGCATCGTTTAAATGCCACGGCCTACCTGAGCATTGTTTCTGACCATGTCCATCCCTTTATGGCCACCATGTCCCCATCCTCTGATGGCTACTTCCAGCAGGATAATGCACCAAACTGGTTTCTTGAACATGAAAATGAGTTGACTGTACCAAAATGGCCGCCACAGTCACCAGATCTCAACCCAATAGAGCATCTTTGAGATGTGGTGGAACGGGAGCTTCGTGCCCTGGATGTGCATCCCACAAATCTCCATCAACTGCAAGATGCTATCCTATCAATATAGGCCAACATTTCTAAAGAATGCTTTCAGCACTTTGTTGAATCAATGCCACGTAGAATTAAGGCGAAAGGGGGTCAAACACAGTATTAGTATGGTGTTCCTAATAATCCTATAATATAATAATATAATATAATATAATATAATATAATATAATATAATATAATATAATATAATATAATATAATATAATATAATATAATATAATATAATATAATATAATATAATATTTGGAGCATCTGTGCTCAGGAATAAACCGCTCCGATTACACATTTGGATTAATTGCAATCCGAGGCTTCGTCGCTGGTATGTTTTCTCTGAATTAAGCACTGAAAATCCGCTGTGTTAGATTATGAGAACCATTTGGAGAATGCTTGCGTCACGCCGACCCTCTGGGAACGCTGAAAGGGGCAAAAGAAGATTTAACAGATTTTTTTTTTCTCCAGAGATATGGGGATAACATTATTCAAATTGCTTCAAAACAGCATTAGAGTATTTAGAGTTTCAGTGTGTGAACTACAACTGTATATAGTTACTAAAAGGAAGAATAATTAAGTAAAAAATAATAATAATTCAGTTATAATTAAGTAAAAAAATGTGTCACTGTATGACACAAATGTTTGAAGGAAACTTAAAAAAAATACTTAAGTATGTACAAAGTATGGTAAAGATATAGAAAACATATTTTTCAACCAGGATGTTGAGGTTTTAAATTCAAAGGCAGACTATTTTTTGTTTTTACAGGCATAAATCTTGACCCTAATGTCCTCCTGTTCAAAATAAACATTTATATTTGGTCTAAAAAGAGTTGCTATGGTACATAGCTTATATTAAAAATAAAGGGAACTTGACCTTAAAGCGAACTCTGCAAGTTTTCCGTATACTTCCAACAGTCTGTTTGGTTAAAAAAGAAACTCTTTTCTTACAGTCGGGAGGATAGAGTTGCCTAGTTCAATAGGATCAGTAGTCTGTCTGTCTGCTGAACAGACGTCTGTTAAGGTCTCATTGATGCTCTCCCATGGGAACGCCACCGGTTTTCAAGTGCAAAAACCCTTTTTTAGAGAGTCGAGCTCGCCACGTTGGTTACAAGGATGCCACATTCTGCAAAGAGAGTAATATTTCATCTCTTTCTTATAATATACAGCGCTGTATGCTTTAGTTGCATAAGGACTCCTCGTTCACAGTGTTATTTTAGTTTCATTGAGGTAGCCTACTATTATAGTTTTTATTATGTTTTATTTCAGTTTGAGTTTTGAAATAAAAAGTAAGTTTTGAAACATATTTACTATACAATATATATATATATATATATATATCCCATGATACATATATAGATCTATCTATCTATATAGATAGATAGATAGATAGATAGATAGATAGATAGATAGATAGATAGATAGATAGATAGATAGATAGATAGATAGATAGATAGATAGATAGATAGATAGATAGATAGATAGATAGATAGATAGACTCTAAAAAATGCTGAGTTGTTTTAACCCAATTTAACCCAATTTTAAAAATGTAATCTAAAAATGTAACCCAATGCCTGGGTTTGTCCATATTTGACCCAAAATTGGGTTAAAACAACTCAGTATTTTTTTTAGAGTGTATCTATATATAAACTGTATACATGTCTATAGTTTTTTATTAATTTTAAAAAAGTTTAATAAAGAAATAAGAAATCAATTAATGATTATTTTATTATAAGTAACAATTTTTGTTTATAAAAAAAATCATATATTGTATTTGTTATTATTCTATCTATTATTACACTCTAAAAAAATGCTGGGTTATTTTAACCCAATTTTGGGTCAAATATGGACAAACCCAGCTGTTGGGTTAAATTTATAAATTGGGTTTGTCCATATTTTACCCAAAATTGGGTTAAAACAACCCACTATTTTTTAGAGTGTGTTTGTTAATTTCTTTTTTATTATTATTATTATTTCTTATTTAGCTTCTATGATAACCCGGTGTCTTGATTTAGTGCGGCTGTGTGCATTAGCCGGTAATTGAGCATCAGACCTGTCAGAGGCCGTGTTGTGACATGATGTCGGTGCGTTCCTGGCACTGCTGTGTCCCTGTTGACCCCTGACATTTGAGACGTGGCTAAAGTGCAGACTCTGTCAAGTGCGGCACCTTTCATCGGAGAGCGGCGGGTGGCCCGGGGCTGCAAACCTAACACCGTAGGACACTCCGGTCTGAGCCTAAAGAGCTGGCCTGGGAGTGACGGGGACCGCCGGAGATCAGGAGACAGATCCCCGGCGCAGAGGCTCTGATATTTCCCTTTTAGTCAGCGGCCGTATGTCGGGGCTCATCAAAAAAGCAATCGTCCGCCGCAGCTGTCTGAAGCAGTCACAATGAGCTGATGGGTAGTGCTGGTAAAAGATAAAACACAGCCCTTCACCTTCACCTTCAGATAGCAGGTTCGGCGAGGACACCAGGGGTGACTTTTCCGCCTGTCCTAGCTGACTGTTAAGATGAGTGTACAATAAGTGACACTGGACCAGCCTCACTGGGACCGTCTTTCTCTTTTACTTTTCATTTGGAAATCCAGCCAGCCGTGTGTCCTTCCTCCACTGAAAGAGCCTTTGAAAGTGCACAGATATAAAGTGAAACAACTCACACAAAGATCTGCAGTGAGAACATTCAAAAAAATCGATTCACAATTCACACTCATATCTTGGAGATTTGAGCAATAAATATGTACAGTATTTATTTACAATGTGGTCGCATTAGTTATTGAATGACATAAACTGACATTGCATGGATAAAATTATTATTACACCATTTATTAATCTTTGTTAATGAAAATTCATTCATGTTTTGTTTGGCCATGTTCAAGGTGAAATAACTTACTTTAAAAGATGCATGGTGTATTATTAAATGTTGAAATCAACTAACTATATCAATAAATAATCAAGTAATCTTTAGTTCATGTTATGTTCAGGGCATTACAAAAAGTTATAACATTGTATTTTATTTTATTCATTTTGTTTAATTCTATTTAATTTATTTTTTATTTTATTTCAATTTATTTATTTATTTATTTATTTTATTATAGTTAATTCAATTTTAATACATTTTGTTTTATTTTATTTTATTTATAATACTTATTTTAATGTAATATTTTATTTTATAAATTTTATTTAATTACAATTATTTTTTATTATTTATTTATAATATTTTATTTTATTTAATTATTGTTAATTTAATTTAATTTTATTTTATAATATTTTTTTATATTTTATTTTGTTAATTTGATTTAATTCTATTTAATTTAATTTAATTATAGTTCATTTAATTTTATTTAATTTTATTTGGCTGTTTCTCATGAAACGAAAGCATGTCGCTAGCAGTCGTTGAACTTCTCTGACTGTTTGTATCTCTTTGATTCAATTAGCTGGTGTTAATGAGGGTCAAACTATTGTTCCTATGGTGCTGTTTAAATGTCACCATCTCCATTTTAATTACTCGCCAAAGGCATTTTTATTTGCATTTAGCTCTTAGTGAGCATTAAACAAACAGTACGGATTAAATACAAGAATTACACAGAAAATACTTATGAATATGTACCAGGAATGTGAATCTAAAGTCTAAAACACCATAGGAACTATCAACTTTTCTTTTACATCTGAGGATATTGTGTGTGTGTGTGTGGTATTTACACTAACAACTCGACATTAGCATATAGCCTACTGAGCTCTGACTATTCCTTTCATTTTGGATTTTACATACAAGTTTCCTTCCAACAAAATATTACCAAGGAAATGTGAACAGTTTGAACACTTTTTCCTTTTGAAACTTTTCTATGGGCATGATTGGTTGCCTCACACCACATTACAGCAGGGAACATCAAAAGTGGCTGTTTGTGATTGCGCATTGGCCATTTGTTGGCTGAAAAGAGCATTGTTATACTTCCATCAAAATTGTTCTCAATAATGTCTCATTAAAGCCTATTGTATGTGAAGATAGAGTGTCGATAAATGTGTCCAACCGTGTCTAAAGTGCCGAGTCGGGATAAGCATCTTTGGCCTTGTGTTTCATCGAGTCACTTTTTAATAGGTACAGTTGTGGGTCGTGTTTTTCATCCTCACTAGAGATGAAATCATGATTTAGATGCATTTTAAAATGATTATATGTAAATGGCTTGTGCTAATGGCTTCATTTTGAATCATTTGAATGAGAGAAAGAACAAAATGTTAGCCTATGTGTACACACTTCAATCTGACATTCTTGTAAAAGCACTCAATCTGCCACCCGAATTTCATTACTCTTAATATTGGCACAACTCATGATTAGCACCGGCGTCGTATAATCTTTATGGACGTCCAGCCATCGGGAAACCCCATCGCATCTGTGCCCTTGGAAGTTGTTGAGGAAGTGTTAGTATCTGCCAGCGCATCTAAACACAATAAAGCGCCAGTAGAGCGAGATCCGCCTCAGTCGAGCATGACAAATACAGCGACTCAGCTCTTGTCTGTATTACCTCGCTCACATGTGTGTGTGTGTGTGTGTTAACCGCAGCAGAGCTGATTGTTTTGTAGCCCGTGTCTCGACTGAGGGGTTAAACTGTCTCTATTTCTCTCTGGCTCTCTTGTCCTCAGACGCCGTTCAATTAGAGAGAATTGGTAATTGTAGGGCAAACCTGCATGTGTGATCCTGGAACTGTAGCAAAGGAGATGAGGTGAAAGAAAGAGACATTTTTGCAATAGGTTTTGAGGTATGTAATATAAATGCTAATGCTTTTAAGCAATATGAACAGAAAGCATTGCATTCTCGGTGTCGGCACTAGAGGCGCTGTATTAAATGGTCTTCTTTACTGTCACTGTCAGTCAGATCAACTACTGTTATTTTTATTGTTTTAAAATTGCAGAGCAAACGTTGGTAACACTTTACTTGAATGGGTGTGCATAAGACTGACATGACACCTTCATAATCATGACTTATGAAGTTTTATGCATGTCTGTGACATCTGTCGTTAAGTTATGACATTTTTAATGCAAAGATGTCTTTGTTATGACACCTTGACATAAACCAATACATCATAACCTGTCAGTGTCTTTGTCATGACAACTTGACATTACTAAGACAACACAACCTGGCAAGACATACACTCTTAGAATTAAAGGTTCTATATAGAACCTTAAAAGGTTCTATATAGAACCTTAAAAGGTTCTATCAGCGTTATGTATTTGGAACCCCTAAAAGGTTCTATACACTCTTTAAAAAAGGGTTCCTCTGGGTTCTATATAGAACCCTGGGGTTCCATACTTGGCCAATAGAACCTTTTACCAAAAAAAAAAAATGGTTCTATATAGAACCCCGGGGTTCCGTACTTGGCCAATAGAACCTTTTACAAAAAAAATGGTTCTATATAGAACCCTGGGGTTCCGTACCTGGTCAATAGAACCTTTTACAAAAAAAAATGGTTCTATATAGAAGCATTTTGGAGTTCCATATATGAAGCAGGGGATAGAACCATTTTTGGTTCTAAATAGAACCATTTCTTGAGTGTATGTCATGTCATGGTTATGAAGGTGTCATGTCAGTTTTATGCACACCCCTTCAAGTAAAGTGTTACCGTATAGTGCATATGCTATTTTAGTATTTTTTAATATTTTGATTTTAGCTTTATATTTAATGGTTTAATGGCACAGACATGTATGTGCAATAATATGTGCAAATTGTAATGTTGTGTTCAGCTCCATGCGATAATTTTTTTTTTTTTTTTTGCTGAAAGGTTGCTCTTTTAAATCTCAGGAGACCTTAATGGATATTTTAAGCATGTTTAATTTAAGTACCACCGTCTCTGTGATGTTTCTTATAAAATGCCTTTCGAGAAATGCAAATTAGACACAAATGAGTTGCGGTAAGAAAAGCACCTGACAAGCAGAAGCGATTGCAATTGTAAAGAGATTGTTTCTCTGTTTTGGAGGAAAGGTCCTGTTGAGTGTGTAAACACAGTGTGCTGAATTAAACACACGTGTTTCAGAAGTGTGATCATGCGGAAGCGTGAGAGATGTTGTTGTGTGGGTTGTTTCTGTTGCCTTGGGCATAAGCAAGATGGTTTGAAAAGTTCACATTAGTTTGGTTTAGTTTGTGAAAGATGAGTTGTCATGTTAGTTTAAAATATTTCCATCCATTCATTTCCTATGTAGGACTGTGGGAGTTTAATATATACTCGAATGAATGAGGTCAACTAACAGTCCACCAAACTCCAGCTCTTATTCTAATGTAATATAATGTATACTTACTCATCATGTTTGGGTCAGACAATAACATGTTGCTTTAACCCTCTGGGGACTAAGCTCTTTTTGGTCCGTTTTCTCTATTTTTACATTTGGGCTTATAAAATATATGTAAAGAAGATTACTCCAGAAACACTATGTGTTTGGTATCTATGGACTCAGAAGACCCTAAGCTAACATAAGGATGCATGCAATGTGTTTTTAAAGGAAGTATGAGTGAAAAATGTACAATATACTACAGAATATCAAAACCGGAAATTTGATTTTGTCATTTATTTCTGAAAATCACACAACAATAGTGAACAGTTTTTGAACAAAAAATATATTTGTCAAAGCCTTTGCTTGACAGATGTGTAATTGTTAAATAAAATGTGTAAAGAACAATGAAAACTCGAACTTTATTTACAAATAGTCCCAGGCATTTTTCTATAAGCAATGATTTCTCCTCGTCGAACCTGAGAAAGACGGCAAAAAAGACCGCACCTCTCTATCATGAATATTTTTTAAGATAAGTACACATTTGTAAAAGTATTTTTACAGTATTTTTACCAGAGGGTTAAGCAAAGTATTATTTATATTAAATGAATTGTGATTAATCATGCTTAGCTTTCCCATTCAAATGAAAAGTATTCGTATTTTAAACTGAGTTAGTATTGTGCAGAGATTTCCTCTTTTTCGAGTTGACAGATGGTGTGTTGACTCTGGCCGTGTTAGTTCACTGCCAGTGCAGCGGTGTTAATGATGCCGGCCGGACATGCCTAGTGTCCGAAAGAAAGGGCATGTGATGCTGGCGTGAGTGCTAATGTAGATCTTTAGAGAGATTGAGCTTTATTTGGATTAGTAGAGCAGTAAACTAGTTTGTGTCTTGCCGGCAGATTTCTGTATCTTTTGTGAAGAATAAACAGCAATGATTACTGAAATAAAATGTGTATAGGCCACACCATAAGTTACGCGTTTCCATTGGCTTTTGGATCTATGCAAGCTTGTTTATATCATGCATTTCTTACTTTATAACACACAATTGCGACTTTATAACACAAAATTCTGACTTTATTTTTCTGACTTTATATCTCGCAATTCTGACTTTATAACACACAATTGTGAGATATGAAGTCAGAATTGCGTGATATACTGTATAGCCTAAAGTCAGAATTGTGAGTTATAAAGTCAGAATTGTGAGTTATAAAGTCAGAATTGCGAGATATAAAGTCAGAATTGTGAGTTATAAAGTCAGAATTGCGAGATATAAAGTCAGAATTGTGAGAAAAAAAGTCAGAATTGTGAGATAAAGAATCAGAATTGCGAGATATAAAGTCAGAATTGCGAGATATAGCCTAAACTCACAATTGCGAGATATAAAGTCAGAATTGCGAGATATAGCCTAAACTCACAATTGTGAGATATAAAGTCAGAATTGCGAGATATAAAGTCAGAATTGCAAGATATAAAGTATATATACTTTATACATATAAAGTCAGAATTGTGAGTTATAAAGTCAGAATTGCGAGATATAAAGTCAGAATTGATATAAAGTCAGAATTGCGAGATAAAGAGTCAGAATTGCGAAATATAAAGTCAAAATTGCAAGATATAAAGTCAGAATTGCGAGATAAAAAAGTCAGAATTGCGAGATATAAAGTCAGAATTGCGAGATGTAAAGTCAGAATTGCGATATATAAAGTCAGAATTACGAGATATGAAATCATTAATTACCCGTAAGCCAATCGCACAACGTTTGGTTATGACGCGTGTTATTCGACAGCTCAGCCTCATCGAACTTCCACTGTAAACACGTATAAGTTTTGCTGCCTCCTTAAAGGAGTAGTTCACTTTAAAAAAACTTTTGCTGATAATTTACTCACCCCCATGTCATCCAAGATGCCTATGTCTTTCGTTCCTCAGTCGAAAAGAAATTAAGGTTTTTGATGAAATTCAAGATATGGGGGTCAGAAAATGTATATATTTATATCATTTTATGCAGTTGATCAATATCCCACGAAGAGTGCCGTTTCAGTTTTTCTCCTCCAAAAATCAGCATGATTAAAATGTGATATTACTAGTTTAATAAACAATAATTTAATTACAACTACAAAATGTTGCAGAATAATGCAATATATGAATGAATAACAGCCTATAAAGAGCCTTTGTGCCAAAAGGGTTCTTTCCTGTCATTATAGAACCTTGTTTATCATGAAAAGTTCTATAGAACCCCAATGAACCCCTTTTTCTAAGAGTGTACTCATCTCCGAGTAAGAAAAACCTTGTTTGTCACACTTAAGAAGACCCCGGAAGTTCGTCTAATCTTCCTGTTAGCTTCTGCTTCTTCTTAACTACTTATGTCACTTCTTGCACCTTCTCAGCCCTTCTCTGACATTTGAAACGAAAGAGAGGAACAGAAGGAGGTGCTGCACCTTCAGTGATCTGATTATACATCCAAGCCTACACTCGCAAGCTGCTCGTGTGTGTGTGTGTTGGGTTTGATACTGGAGGCTCGTGCCAGATTGGATTGGGCATACTGTCATAATAACTGCGGATTAGATCCTTCTGCTGACAGGAATGTTCTTTTTGTCGTGCCAAACGCGCGCGTCACGAGCATCTCCGTATCGCATCTCTCACCGCCCTTCAAGGTTAATTCTGTGCCTCTTCCTAAAACCATTGGTCATATATTTTCATTCCCAGATGCGGCTGACGAGTCTCAGGATTTGTTCAGCAAGATTTCCCATGGGTCGGTTTACCCTGGCTATGTGGTTCAGCGCGGAATGAGAAATCAAATGTGCCAGGCTTAAAATGGAACACAATGTACCCGACAGGATTTCTGTGCAGTTGCTCAAAGCCATTTTATCTTCTCCCAGTACATGCGGCACACAGTATATTATTGTCCTTTATGGGTTTTTATAAGCAGGACTCCCCGTTTCAGATTTATCCTGAAGGCGTTTCCTTACAGAGAGATTGAGGAGGCACTTTGCTCGTGCTTTTCTTCGCATCAACAGCATGCTGATATAATGATATCATTGTGCACTTATGATTCAAAGCCCTTTTAAGGGAATACAAATGGCATTTGAGCATATTCTTCTTTAATGGTTAGGAGCTACAGTTTATATTACACCAGAGAATGATGCCGTTGGATCGAATTTAATTTCTCTCAGATATTTCTAGTAAAGAGTCACAAAGAAAAGTAGAACGTCACACATGGTATGAATGCATTTGAAGTGTGACCAGAAGGTGAGAACATTTTTGACTTTGGATCT
The DNA here is from genome assembly GCF_988280905.1 of Pimephales promelas. Taxonomy (NCBI): domain Eukaryota; kingdom Metazoa; phylum Chordata; class Actinopteri; order Cypriniformes; family Leuciscidae; genus Pimephales; species Pimephales promelas. The sequence continues at coordinate 40,081,637 of NC_142774.1, read as the reverse complement.
CAGGCATTACAATCCATGAAACGCTCCATCAGAGCTGTTGGATAATGTTCATTATTGTGATAAATCTGAATCTTTGGGAACACTTTGGTACCAGAGAGCACAATTAGTGTTTACATTTCTATTCAGTGCCTTTAACATAATATTCTAATGTTAAATAGAACCTAATGTGCTGTAAAAAAAAATATATTTTCAAGATTTGTTATCACAACATTTTTTTTCTTTTGTCAAATCAACTTAAATAATTTATTTAGTTGAGATAACTTATTATTTTGAGTTTCTGGTGATTAAATTAATCTCCTTCATTGTATTAACTCACATTTTCCAGTTCAATCAACTTAAAATTTTAAGGCAACCAGGTTACTTACTTTTTTTAAGTTAAACCAACAATATTTTTTTACAGTGTGTTGCTGTTTTGAGCATGAAAAAGCTCTACAAAGTCCCTCCAGAAGGAGTTATTCTCTATATCAGTGTTTCTGAACTCCCTGAAACGCCTCCATTGTAGTCTTGAGTTTTCTTCCAGGAACGAACACGTCTCAATATTCCTAATTTAAATAATTAATATGCAGAATAAAGGGGCGGGGCCTGGTTGAGTTAGTTAGTAGTGTTGAATCACTGTAAAAAAAAAACATATTTTCAAGATTTGTTATCACAACATTTTTTCTTTTGTCAAATCAACTTAAATAATTTGTTTAGTTGAAATAACTTATTATTTTGAGTTTCTGATGATTAAATCAATCTCATTTATTGTATTAACTCACTTTTTCCAGTTCAATCAACTTAAAATTTTAAGGCAACCAGGTTACTTACTTTTTTAAGTTAAATCAACAATATTTTTTACAGTGTGGTGGTTATTCTAAGGGGCGGGACATTTCTCAAACACACTCGAAGCGCTCGACCAATCACAACACACTGCTCAAGCCGACCAATCAGAGCACAGTGTGCTTTTCAGAAGGAGGGGCTTCATAGAGACAGAAAATAAACAGAGCGTTACTGACAGACTGGGAAGGAAGGAGCCGCAACAATGGAGAATATGGGGTGTTTTTGTTGAACATTCAAGCATGAAAAGTTTTTTTCTTGTAGAGGCCAGAAACAAATCAAGACTTTAAAAAAGGACCCAAAAGGACGTATTTAAGAATGGTTGGCCGATATGTTTTGTAAAGGGGTTTTCAACCATTGTGTTAGTCTGTGAAAATTTATTATGGCTGTCGAAGACCGATCTATAGTGTTGCATTGAGAAGAGTCAAGTTTCTAAAATAAAAATGAAATACATGTGGTATTTCGTGGCTTCCAGGTTGCCAGCAAAAAAGTGTTAAAACTAGTTTGGCCATTGGCCTGTAAGCAGAATCACAGCTCGAGGGATTGAACGATTGCGACTGGCTGGTGTGAAAAAGGAGATTTTATTGGAATTCGCTGCTATTGTGGAAGGCGTCTGAAGCCGGAGCTCATAAATGACTCACAGGTCTCTCTGTCCTCAGGAAATCTCGGCTGCTGATCAAGCTTACTGCATGTTGCTTTCTCCACGGCTTAGCTCGATTCCTGGGCTTTTCGGATTGATTTGCGACAGGAATATCAGAGCGTTGCGAGGAAGGCTGCTTTACTTTCATAAAAAATGCATTGTTTTGCATGCTTTCTAGCTGTGAAATGTAGAAACATGGAAATGACCTAGTTTGTGCTCCTGCTTGTCATATTTCTCCGCCATCACTGCTGGGCATTTCTTCTGCATGACAGTTGTGTCAAAGTTAAGATAGATTTCTATTAAATATATGCAGTGAGGACCATTTTATTGCTCACAGGTTTCGCTTTAATAACTCCAGGCTATGTGTGTACATGTGCAGGACTCTGGAATAAATCATTTTGTTGACCTCAAGTACCTACAATCTATATGAAATTCATTACTTATATATATATATATCAGTGTACCTGAACAGCTCCGTTTTAAAGATATGTTGGTGTATTGTAGGTGTTTTTAGAAATATGGTCGGTAAGATTGTCTCTTCTGCTCGCCAAGGCTATGCTGTACAAACTGTGAAATATTTTACGTAGCTGTTTTCTATTTGAATATATATTGATCAGTGATCAGCATCATTACGCCAGTCGTCACATGATCCTTCAGAAATCACTCTAATATGATTTGATGCTCAAGAAACATTGTTGTGCTGCTGCTTCGTATTTTTGTTGAAATCTTGTTTATTTTCAAGATTTTTGGATCAATAGTACCAATCTAAGATAACATTAACGTTTCTTTGACGTTATGTTCGATCAATTTAATGCATTTTTACCGAATAAATATATGAATGTCTTTAAAATAATAATAATTAAATAAAACAAATCTCACAGGCCCCAAAATAGTGAGACATGTGATTCTTCATTTATCTCCACTACAAATAGGAAAAAGAGGCGACAATTTGCAAGAGCTCACCAAAATTGGACAGTTGAAGACTGGAAAAATGTTGCCTGGTCTGATGAGTCTCGAGACATTCAGATGGTAGAGTCAGAATTTGGCGTAAACAGAATGAGAACATGGATCCATCATGCCTTGTTCCCACTGTGCAGGCTGGTGGTGGTGGTGTAATGGTGTGCGGGATGTTTTCTTGGCACACTTTAGGCCCCTTAGTGCCAATTGGGCATCGTTTAAATGCCTGAGCATTGTTTCTGACCATGTCCATCCCTTTATGGCCACCATGTCCCCATCCTCTGATGGCTACTTCCAGCAGGATAATGCACCATGTCACAAAGCTCCAATCATTTCAAACTGGTTTCTTGAACATAAAAATGAGTTGACTGTACCAAAATGGCCGCCACAATCCCACAAATCTCCATCAACTGCAAGATGCTATCCTATCAATATGGGCCAACATTTCTAAAGAATGCTTTCAGCACCTTGTTGAATCAATGCCATGTAGAATTATGGGGTCAAACACAGTATTAGTATGTAAAGAGAGATATATTATTAGGGTTTACACTGTAAAACTACATGTATAATGATTAATATTAATCATTATAGTTTTACATAGATAGAGTCCGCAGGGTGTTTCCACTAAATCAGTTAACCTCTCAGATAAAAGCATGAAAATAATCCCATGTTTTCCTCAGTCTCAGAGTACAACGAAACATCCTCGTGTCCCTCGTTTAAAGTCACATTTGCCCGCAGACAGTCTCTCTGTGTTGTTCTGCGTGAAGTTAATGGCTGATTAGGAAACAGTGTCAGTGAGAAAGGCTGCTGTGATGAAACTGCAGGAACACACTGCGTTCAAAGCTCTCCTGCGCTCAGCATTTGATGTGTGAGTGTAAAACGAGGAGCTTTTGATCCTCTCCGCTCACGGTCTTCAGGAGCTCCAGAAACACTGCTACATTTGGAGTGGGAGAGGAAGGGAAGTTTGGCGCTGTCTGGATCTGAAGGATCATCAGGATGATGAAGACAGGAAGAGTTTATCCTCCAATCCGGAGGTGTGACGTGGCTTCAGAGTCGCGACTGATCCTACGCTTGTTCTTTCAATTACGAGCCGATGGTAGACTCGTGTAAAGCAGAGATTTTGAAGGGTAAATAAATCAAGCTTGACAGAATACATGTGTTTGAAACATTAGAAACGTTCTTTGTAAACTAAGTATCTCCCGTACTCAGAACAGGGCAGAGTAGATACTGCAGGAGCTTAAAGTGAGAAAAGAAGCGCTTTTGCTCGATTGCAAAGAATAAATTTAGGCTTAAGATAGTTAGCGTAGGCCGTACTACATAGTCTAGCCTATTGTATTCTACCTGCCGTTTTTATTTTATTTTAAATCATTCGCTTATTCAGAAATAAAAATGGTTATTTTGCATTAAAAAAAGTCTTAACTCTGGGCAGTCCAATTATATTTAGTTAAGAAAATTATTAATTTTATACTGCACATTTTGTAAATTGAAGTAGGGTTGTCATAAAGATTATGATGATTATTATTATTATATTTTCAGTGCTATTTTAGTATAATTTTATACTATGTAATATGTATTCATATTTTGATTTAGCTTTTTATTATTTGTATCTAATATTTTATTTTATTTTAGCTTTATTTAAATTAAATGACCAAAAATGATTTGTATTAGTTTTAGTAATTGATAACACTTGTTACATTTAAACAAAAATATAAACATATTATTTGTCTTTTTTTCATCTCAGAGTAGGCTACAAGGTAATGTCACAAGGTAATTGTGAGAGGTAGTTTAAAAAAATGAACACAATCATAATATCTAAAGTCCCAGTTAAGAGCTTGATTGACAGCTGATCTGACCAATCATACTTCGCCATCCGCCATTTTGTCCGACAAAGCAGTCAGGAGAGTTAGTTGATAAACATGGGAGTATTTGAACCGAAAAACGGAGTGTACTGACGCCTTTCTGCGGTTAAAAACACATTCTTATGTTCATTCATGTTTATAAAAGGAAGAGATGATCGGATCACGAGCAGCTTTAACTGATGCTCTACTACAGCGATCGACACGAGTCACACGACACATTAAAGAGCAACAAAACGGTACGTTATTTATTGTGTAAATTTATTTTTTAAAAATGCCGAAATTTGAAAGGTGAGACTTTGTTAAATATGTTTAATATGAAAAGTAACCTGGTCTGTCAGCGTGTTGTCAGTCTGCGATGTATTTTTCACTGCGTGAGAACATGTTGTGTGTGTATGTGAGAGCAGTGTAACTTGTTGGACATAGCGACAGTAACTAAGGGGGGCGGGTCTTTGCGAACGGTCAATTGTGATATGTAAACTCACAAATAAAGTTGCTTGAAACAGATGTTGTGTCTTATCTTCCCTATCCGAATTTAAAAAAGGCTTTTGGAAGAACAACAAATGTGGGCGGACTTTGATTTTGTCTGTGGGAAATTGATTAGATGGTTGTGGTTTGTTATTGGTCGATCTCATGTGAGTGACAGGTTGCCCCGCCCTCATAATCAGAGAAGAGCTTTATAATGAGCTGCAAGAGGGACGTTAAAGATTATGTGCAAGGATAAATCATTTATAATAAATCAGCAATATTCCATAAAAATGTATAGATTTTATGGTAAGCCATTACTATTATCATTTTTACTCTGAGTATGTTAATTAGCACACCTGTACTGTATATTCTGTATATTCTCACACTTGATTTTCAGGTTTTCACCCTATAAACTCGTGTTTGGTTCTGCAGTTGCAGTGTTTTAAGGCAATGGCGCACAGCACTGTCAGGTTTGATCAGTGAAATCAACACAACATGTCCTTTCAGATCTCTCTGTGAGTTTCCAGCTGACCGTCTGCTCCTCTCAGTGCGGCCTTGACCTTTGGAGAGCGCCGGCACATGATAGACAGAAGGTGGCTGGCATACAAGCTACTGAGTCAAGTATAAAGATAGAGAGTGACATGCAATTATCCACGGCGGTTGGAAGTAGATGTGAGAATGTTGCCATTTGAGCTCTGTCAACAAGTGTCTGTGAATGTAGGATCCTGAAAGAACCCGTATTGACACTAAAAATGGACGTGCATTGAGCGACGGCTCAGTCCAGTGTGGCTTGAAAGACATCTTTGACCTGTTCTCGATGCAGTTCTTCACTCTGAAAACCACTTTAAGTGCGGCACAAACAGTGTTTAGAGGTCCTGTTGTGAGTGTATAGTGTAGAGTCTCTCTAGAATATATTTCAGGCCAACTCATTTCTCTGCTCCTTCCAACAGTCTGGAAGGCAACTCTCAAATGCATTCACACACTCATGTGTTCAGCCAGGACTAACATTTTCCCATTGTTTATTTCTCCTGCAGGTCAATATATCTCCAGGATGCAGTAAAGCATTGACCAAAATGTTGTTCTGTCCATATTGTGGAGGAATGCCAGGCCTCAGACCCTGTGCCAACTACTGCCAGAATGTGATGCGAGGCTGCCTGGCCAACCAAGCCGACCTGGACCCGGAGTGGAACCTCTTTATCGGTGAGATACACTTCTGTTTTCAGATCGCTGCTCAAAGATTGAGTTCTTCTTTTGGATTATAGCCGAATGGACTTTCTTTATTTCTTGCAAGCGTTCTATCCATCGAGTCATCCATCCATCCATCCATCTCTCTCGTTCTATTGTTCCATCCATCCATCCATCTATATATCTATCTGGTTCTATCTATCATTCTATTCTATCTGTCCATCCATCCATCATTCTATCTATTGTTCCATCCATCCATCCATCTATATATCTATGTATCTCGTTCTATCTGTTGTTTTATCACTCTCTCTGTCCGTCCGTCCATCCATCCATCCATCCTTCCATCCAGCCATCTTTATATATCATTCTATTGTTCCATCCATCCATCCATCCATCCATCCATCCATCCATCCATCTATATATATCGTTCTATTGTTCCATCCATCCATCCATCCATCCATCCATCCATCTATATATATCGTTCTATTGTTCCATCCATCCATCCATCCATCCATCCATCTATATATATCGTTCTATTGTTCCATCCATCCATCCATCCATCCATCCATCCATCTATATATATCGTTCTATTGTTCCATCCATCCATCCATCCATCTATATATCTATCTGGTTCTATCTATCATTCTGTAATTCTATGTGTCCATCCATCCATCATTCTATCTAGGGATGCACCGATACCGGTATCTGGTATCGGCCTCGATACCACATTTTCTAAAGTACTCGTACTCGTTAAAAGTCCCCCGATACCGGGGACCGATACCATGTTCTGAGAAATGGGTTAATCACAGGCGCCGAGTGCCCACCCCCAGGCTCCGGCTGCAGCTCAGAGCGGGGAGATGGGGAGACATGTCAGCCGTGTGGAACAGTGATGCGCGGGTCAATGTATAAACAACCCGCACACTACCAACGTTTTCAACTACCCGCCCGCTACTCGGACCGCAAAAAAAGTAAGAAAATATTGTACCCGACCCTCTTCCTGACCGTATTTTTTAAAAGTAGTACATGCTCATCGTAGCGTCATTGGGCCATAAACGTGTAACAACACAGCATCGCAAGAAGACGTAGCCTACATATAACAAAGGCAGCACTTTGGTCATCATCTTTCATTATTTCGGTAAATGTCTCCCACACTTACTCTTTCTATTTGTGTATTTGCGGAGCTTCCACTCCCCAGTCTTCACCTTTTCTCTTGCCGCCTCCATCTCTCTGCAGACTAGTGATCATAGACATGGCCGGTTCGTGAACGAATCGGTTCTCTTTAATGAACCGGTCGAACCAGTACGCTAAATCGAACTGAATCATTCGCATCAGTTCACGTCTTGCGTCAGTGCTGATCCACAAGTTACTACAGTTACTCACTTTCAGACATGCCTGACAGTCCCTCCGAGTTGAAATAAACCAATATCCCGAATTATATTTTACTCCAGTAACTAACAGTTCACCAAACTGAGACATGTTGTTGCCACAGCTGAGAGAAGTGATGAGCACGAGCAGCTGATACTGCGCATCCGCGTAGTAACGAACGCAGAGGTACAGCGGTTCTCGGATCACACCAGTACAGAACTGAGAACTGTTTAGAATGAGCTTGTGTGTCATCTTCGTGCCAGTTATTCAGCCAATAAATAAATTCGGCCTATATATTTCATAGAAAATTGTATCTAGTACTATATAAATACAAAGGTTTAATTGGCATCTTTTTCCAAACGACCTGACCGACCGCGACCCGAATATCATTAAAAATATTTTTGGATGACCCGTAACTGCGGGTAACCGCGGGTGACCGCGGCGCAGGCACCCGCTCATTTTGGATCAACCCGTGCATCACTGGTGTGGAACAATTTCAAAGTGAATGGCTTTGGATTAGGAGAATAAGTTTACTTGTAGTCGCCAAGTTACTTATAGTCAGTTGAATGTCTGTTGGGGGCCCAAATAAATAAAGTGTTATCAGATATTAAGCTGATCGTACTAATACTCTAGTCTACTAATACTCTAATGACAGTTAGTTGACATGTAATTGAAAAGTTACTTATAGTTAGTAAAGTGGACTATCGAAATAAAGTGTTACCCAAGTAATTTAATCAAGGACCTAAAAACCCGTATTTAAAAATATTTAAATCATGTTTTTTTTTTTATTATTATTAAGTACTTGGTATCGGTATCGGCGAGTACTGAAATGCAAGTACTCGTACTCGTACTCGTTTTCCAAAAAAGTGGTATCGGTGCATCCCTAATTCTATCCATCATTCTATCCATCCATCGATCCATCCATCCATCTATATATCTATCTGGTTCTATCTATCATTCTATATTTCTATCTGTCCATCCATCCATCATTCTATCCATCCATCCATCCATCCATCCATCCATCTATATATCTATCTGGTTCTATCTATCATTCTATAATTCCATCCATCTATATATCTATCTGGTTCTATCCATCCATCCATCCATCCATCCATCCATCCATCAATTTATCCATCTTTCTATCTACTGTAAGCAAGTGTAATCACTTAATTGTATTGTATTGATGGTTGGTCCAAACAAAGTGTTTCACTTTTCAGGCCAGTAGGTTTTGCTTTCTGCCAAGAATTGTAACGTCTTTGCTTTAGCCGACTCATATTGAGTTCTGGCTTCATTCCAGTCTTTATCGCCCTGTTTTATTTCGAAATCTGTCACAAATGTGTTGTGAATGCTATTCCATGCCGTTATAGAGATATAGATCAATGCAAAATTGAGAGCTTGCTGTATTTCAAAAACACTGCTAATTGCTCCAAGGTGGTTTTCACCTCAGCTGCTTCCCTGCTGCTCAATCCTGTTGAATGTTTAATATTTTCCCGTTGATGGCATTAAATATTGTTTGAGTGATGGTTCAGCTTGATTCATATGACCTATAGCCACTCGCTTTAGCAGCTTAATGCCTCCCACCCACCGAACTGATACTGTGAAAATCAATTACGCTTTTCTTCCCTCTTACCTTCAACATTCTCAATGCAGTGTCAAAGATGTACGTGTTGTTTAACTTGGAAAGTGAAACATAAATTTGTGCGTTTTTAAAGGGGTTCAATAATGTCCCTTTTTACAAGATTGAAAATATATCTCTGATGTCCCCAGAGTGTGTATGTGAAGTTTTAGCTCAAAATACCCCACATATATTTTTTCATATAGCATGTTAAAATTTTCACTTATTGAGGGTGAGAAAAAATGTCCTTTTAGATGCAAATGAGCTGCTGCTCCTGGCACAGAGGGCGGAGCTTCAAGTGTGTGTGTGTGTTAGCAGCTCTGATTACCTCACACAGACACGCACTGGAAATTACACTCTAAACAACGCTGGGTTGTTTGAACCCAAATTTGGGTCAAATATGGACAAACCCAAATGTTGGGTTAAAAATGTCATTCCAACTTCAACTTTCACTTCCAACTGTACATTTTTAAATTGCATTTTTAACCCAACATTTGGGTTTGTCCAAATTTGACCCAAATTTGGGTTGAAACAACCCAGCATTATTTAGAGTGTATAGAAACTGTTCAGCCTTTTATGTTCAAACTGGAGTCGGACAAAATGGAGCGATTCAATAAGAAGTGACAACAGGATGTTTCTGAATGGATAGTTAATGAATTAATGAAGCTTATGTGGAGTTAACTATCTTCAAGTCATTGTTTAGCATATTCTGTCATACTAATCTTTAAATCACTTCAAATATGATCCACGAAGCTCATTTAGTGAAGCTTGTTGTAGTTCCTACCAGCCATTTGTTGTAGTCCTTAAAAAGTGATTTCTTTAAAAGAAAATATCTCCCTTTGCTTTGAACTGTGAGCGTTGTAACTTTGCAGATGTTGTTTATGCATCACACACCACATTAAACAGTCACTAAAGTTAGAAAAGTGAAATCATAATCAACCACTTCTTTAAGCTAAACTTCCTGATGTGCTTTGCCTTCTTTCTCAAACCACTTTGGCTTTGTTTTGCATTATTCAGAGCTCATTTTCTACGCTATAGATTTTAAATCAGTATTTTTCTCCCCCACAGAGAGATATCGACTGGCTTTATAGTGCCGCGGTTCGATTAGCAAAAGAGGATAATTCATTTTGTTTTGAATATTTCTGGAATGGCCACACAGAAACTAGTTGTGTTTGAAATAGCATCTCTTTGTGCGATCAGCTCGGATGGGTCGGCCTGACCTTTGCTCCATACGTGGCATTTCCCCGTGGCCTGCCTGTGTTGATGTGCCCTTCTCACCTGCATTGATTGGCGGGCCCGTGAAGACATTCAGACCACGTCTTCAGCAGGTCTGGCCCCATTCACTGCATCGATTGAAGAAAATGTTTGCTTTACCAAACTTTCACTGAGAATGCCTTTTAGAAATTGGCACTATTGAGTTGATTACGTTGAACGGCGTGTTAATTTATTTATTTATTTATTTTAATGGGCGAAGTCAAGGGCGTATATATGCGATATAGGTTAATGCAATTTAATTAGAGCAATTCCCTGAAGAAAAGCTGCTCTTTTGTAGTTAATGGAGTTCTCATGCATGTTTTAGTGTAAACTTTGGCTCAGATGTTTCTCTAACATGCATAAGATAAAAAATTAAATGTTTTTATTGAGATTTCTGATTTTATATATATATATATATATATATATATATATATATATATAAAATTCTATTTTTGTATTGTTAAACTTAGGCTATACGTAAAAATCTTAAAGGACTGTTTACAATACTCTAATAATGCTGGGTTGTTTTAACCCAAATTTGGGTGAAATATGGACAAACCCAAATGTTGGGTTAAAAATTTAACCCAACTTCAACTTTCACTTACAACTGTACATTTTTAAATTGCATTTTTAACTCAACATTTGGGTTTTTCCATATTTGACCCACATTTGGGTTGAAACAACCCAGCATTTTTTTGAAGTGAAGGATACATGGGTCAAACACAACGAAAACTATATATTTTTGTGGTTTTTGACTGGGTAAATAACGATCTGACCCAACTGACTAGGCCATTATGAAACATTCAGCATTAATATATTCACTCTAAATAATGCTGGGTTGTTTTGAACACAAATGTGGGTCAAATATGGACAAACCCAAATGTTGGGTTAAAAACTTTAACCCAATTTCAACTTTCACTTTCAGCTGCACATTTTTTTATTGCATTTTTAACCCAACATTTGGGTTTGTCCATATTTCACCCAACTTTGGGTTGAAATAACCCAGCATTTTTTAGAGTGAAGGATACGTGGGTCAAACACAACGAAAACTATATATTTTGTGCATTTTGACTGGGTAAATAACGATCTGACCCAACTGACTGGGCTATTATGAAACATTGAGCACCGATGTATTCACTCTAAATAATTCTGGGTTGTTTGAAACCAAATTTAGGTCAAATATGGACAAACCTAAATTCTGGGTTAACAATTTAATTTAAAAAAATGTACAGTTGAAAGTGAAAGTTGAAGTTGGGTTAAAATTTGAAATGACATTTTTTACCCAACATTTGGGTTTGTCCATATTTGACCCAAATTTGGGTTCAAACAACCCAACGTTGTTTAGAGTGTTGAAGGGAAGGTAAATTAAAAACAAATTAAAGCACAATTGTAAGAAACCTAAAAATTAAGAACAAAGAACAAAATGAAATTGAAAATACAAAATAAAAGACATGGAAACATAAACGTGAACCAAAAACCCCAAACCAAACGTGACGCATATTGAGTCCTGATAACAAACACTCTGAAATGGATGATAATCTTTTAAATATTCATCATTAGATACATGTTGCATTTGCAAATTAAAGCATCTCATATTACAATTCTTGCATGTAATAAAACAGCTTGAACCCATAATTTGTTTGCGTACCTCATGCAAGGATCTTTTATTTGCTAATTGTGTTTTTTTTAAAGCCTTCCTCTGAGGAATCATATTTTGCGACATCATTTTGGTCAGCAATTAACGATCCCCGCTGCGACACACTGAAGTTTCCCGTTAGGATGAGATTCCACAGAACAAATGTAACCATTGTGAGGAATTAGTTTCCTGCGTTATTAATTTTCTCTCAAAGCCGTGGGGGTTTGCATTCATCTCAATTCGTGAAACCACAGGAGACGCGATGCCACCATTAGCCTCGGGAACGAGGGCGGCCCGTGATCACGCCGTTCGGGAAGAAAACAGACGGACCCAATGAGTTCCAGTTTCACAGGAAACGAGATGTACGGCGCAAACATCAGGCCGTGGGTTTATTCTTATCCTGATGAATATGCCACCTCTGGTCTGGGGTCAGACGGGCGAGGAAGTATCATTTCAGCTTCATCCTATGAGCATTCGTCTCTATCGGCTTCCGAGTCTGACGCCTGAAAGGTTTTGTGTGTACAACAGTTTACTTTATTCACTGGATTCTTTGACGCATTGCATTTTGAATAGGCAAATCTACTGTGTATGTACGGATTATACAATGACTTTCTGAAGGATCAGAGCGAACTTATGAAAGACATCTCTTGGGTGAGATTTATTTTGTTGTGCATTTTGAGAGGCACATATACAGTATACAGTAAAAAAAGAAAAGAAAGAATATATAAAAGGAGTTTTTGCATTGAGATAGTATTATTTTCACTACAGTTAATTACATGTTCCCCTCCAAACTCCCATTACATATTGTGCCTGGACAATATTTATTTATGGGTTTTTTTTTTAAATGTTGTTTTATTATTATTATTACTATTATTATTTGTATTATTATTATTTATTTATTTATTACTTTGTGTTTTTTTTTGTTTTATCACAAAATGCTATTTTTTGTTTTTGTTTTGTTTTTCACAAAATGCAGTTTTTTTGTTTGTTTTTGTTTTATCACAAAATGCTGTTTTTTTGGTTTTGTTTTTTGTTTTATCACAAAATGCTGTTTTTTTGTTTTGTTTTATCACAAAATGCTGTTTTTTTGGTTTTGTTTTTTTAACTATAGAAGTATTTATTTTCATGACATTTAATCACATTTTCCCTTCCAATTTTGTTGTACCTTTTTTTCCTGAACTTACTATACTTTTACTTTTACTTTTACAGAAGATCAGAGTGAATTTCTTTGTGATGTATTAAAAAGCATTGATCTAATTACGTGTCCCAGTTGCAAAAACTGAAATTTAGCACATATACAGTATAGTGTGAGGGAAGATTTTCAAATCTGTTTTTAATATCAAAAGATGATTTACAGAAAGCTATGGTTGCTTGTTCTGTTACATAATTAAAAATAAAGGGCAATTGCGCATTTATATCTCAAAATGAAGATCATATAAACTTACAATTGTCAGACAAATTGTCAGAATTGTGAGACAAAAAGTTGCAATTTCATTTTTAAAATTTTTTTTTGTTTGTGGCAGAAAAAAACTTCCAGAAAAATGTTATTATTATATTTATAAGTTATCTATCCTCCTTGTTTTCCACACAATCTTTTATTTCATTATGAAGCAGCTTTCATGCCAACAGGGACAATAAAAGACCAGACAAAAGAACAAAATACATTTAATTTTAAAACGTTTTCATTAGAGTAAAATTAAATGCATGCTTTTTAAGCATTGTGTAGTATTGAAACATGCTAGTTTGTCTGAGACTGATAAAAATGTCATTTTAATAAAGATATTTTAGAAAATGTTGCATAACATCTTTCAAAAAACATCTAAATCTTAATCTGTAAGTGCAGTAATTTCAGTTATAATCCGTGTTTAACTCAAACAAGTTTTTGATTATAATCCCTCCTGACCTTATAAAGAGGTCCTGCTGTTATATAATCAAACGCAATGTTGTAAGCCATGCTGATTAAATACATAGATCTCCTCTGCTGTATTGATCCTTAAGGGGAAACTCAGGAAGGAACACTTTGACCTGAATGCGATATGAAGGTGGCGCTAGATGAGGTGAATATGAGCTTCTGCAGTGCTTGTGGAAAGCATTATCATTATGCTTTTAAACAGACGACAGATTAATTAGACGTAATGCCTTGAAGTGATGCTTACCACTTAGATGTAAATGTATATAAAGTATGTTTGAACTTTCTGTGGTGTCAGATCAGTGTTGTGCGCTCCTGGCATGTGGCGATCAGCTCAGTGATGGATGTATATGCCAGTTAGACAGGCATATACTGAGATTTTGAGGTGAAATTTGACCAGTATATCACACGTTCTTGTCAGATTTCAATCACCCTTAAACACATTCCGGTTTTGCTCATTCCCAAGGACTCACTGAGCCGTGTGTGTTGAGGTCAGTGAAGGATGCAGGAGTCATTATAGTACATGTGGTGTAGGAGGGAAGGTGTACCTTTGCTTATACATCACTCACACACTTTCATGATAAATAGCCACTGCTCGCTTTTATGACCAGCACGTCATTATCATTTTTTCTCGTCAGCACCTTGTTGGGATATTCAGTGTCAGGAAAGGGTGCCACAGTATAATGAATGCCTGATGGCGAGTCCTCACGGCGTGGACAGCTTAGGGCTATCCTACCCATGTGCTTTTGTGCATAAGCAGGAAGAACTAACAAAATATGAAATTGATTTTTTTTTTTTTTTACCTTTTGTATACTATAAAAATAAAATATTAAATAAAATAAATTATTTAAAAAAATTATTTAAATATAATTTAAAATTGTATTTATTTATTTATTTATAAATTAAATTAAAATGTTTTACATTGTGTGTTGAAAAGAAAATGAGGAATCTTTGACTTTTCATTAGTGACTTTATTAATGCATGATTTATTTTGAAAATTATTTGTCAAAGTCGAGAATATTGAATTTGTTTGATTTTAAAATATATGAAATTAAGGAAGTTTTTTTTTTGTATTTTTCATGATCCCTTCAAATTATCATTATGTATTTTATAGAAATATCAATTACTTAAAATATATTATATTATTTATGCTATATATATATATATATATATATATATATACATTTTTTGTGCTATAAAATAAAATACATTTATTATAAATTATTTTATTATTTAATTTATTTATAAAATAAAATAAAAATGTTTAACATTTTTTTTTGAAAAGAAAATGACTGACTTTTCATTAGAGACTTCATTAATGCATAATTTATTTAGAAAATTATTTGTCAAAAAGTCGAAAATATAGAATTTGTTTGATTTTAAAATATAAGAAAGTAATTGGAGTAAAAAATTTCTTTTTTGTTGTTGCTATTTTTCATGATCCCTTCAAATTATCATTATGTATTTTGTAGGCATATCAAATACTTAAAATGTGAAATATTATATTATTTATGCTAAATTTATTAGATGTATATTTTTTCATCCATGTATTTGGTCATCTTGTACTAGTCTCTAAACTTAGCCCTTCTTTGCATTAATCAGTAGATGCTAAACATGAACGCTGTCCTTATTTAAAGCTGAGCCAGCTAAACCTTCCCGTCTCGGTATCGGATTTCCCTTCATGCACCGGGCTAATTACAAAGGCTAATTAAGATTTAGGCCTGTGTTGTCCTTTGGTGAGTCCTTTGTCACCACAATGTAAGTGATCCGCATTGATTTTATTTGCTCATTTCTTTTTAATTGCATGGCTTTGTCTCCATGTGAAATAGGAGCTTGCAAGAACCTCACAATTCATGAAAATGTAAGTCAATATTATTTCCTCCCCTTGCACACAGTGTCCTTGTGCATACATCACGAGTAAGATGCATTAGACTTTATGAAGGCTTAAATGACAATAATGGTGCATTTAAGAGGCTAATGTTGATCTCACAACAACAAAAGTGGATAGAGTGATTTTCATTTATTCAAACTAAATAGAGATAACAACTTGTGTCATCCCTTATATTGAATTATCCTTTATCTCACTGCAAAACCAGCCCATAATGGTCTCTAAAATCAACCTCTTTATAATAAAGCTGTGCTTTTCTAACAAATTCTCCACTTTGTATCCTAAATCTGTCAATCGGAGAGCTTCATTTACGTCTGATCCTGTTGCGTAACTCCCCAGAGTTGTGCAACACTTTTTATCTCTTGCTTAAGCATGAAGTTAGTCATGCATCAGAAGCGCTTATCCGCTTTGAGATCGCAAATGCACAATGCCACTGTTCCAGCTTTGACTGGAGGTAATTATTCCTCATAATTCCTGCGAGTGACAGCAGGTCAGCCAGGCCGTTGCCATCGGTCACCGTCTCCATGGCGACGTGTCCAGCTGTCAGCTGTCATGACAGTGTGAGGAGGTGCAGATGTTCACCGCTGCCACCGAAGGCCCTTTTGCCTTGGAGAAATGGGAGGAAAGGATTTCATGTCCATTAGTGACTGTCACTCAGAGCAATTATCGTCTGCTTTGTGAACATCATATCATGTCAACATTTGATTTGCTCTACCGTATGACATTTTCAGCCATCAGCATTAAAATAATAATAAAATATATTTGTGTATAAATATATTTTTATTATGTTTATTTTTCAAGTATAGCTAAAAAAAAATACAAATTTCTCTTTTATTTTTCAATCTTTTCAATTTAGGCAAATTAAAAATTAAATATTACATATTTATAAGTAATATACATACTATATAAAGCCATATATGATCCGGCTAAAGTTTATTTATTTATTTATTTATTTTTATTTCATACATAATCCAGCAGGACTGTATTGTGTGTGTATATATTTTTGTGTGTATATTACACACATATACATACAGTATAAAGCCATATATAATCCAGCTAAAGTATATTTAATTTATTTGTCTGTTTGTTTATTTATTTATGTCATACATAAACATAAATTGTGTGTATATATTTATTGTGTGTGTGTGTGTGTTTGTGTGTGTGTGTATATATATATATATATATATATCGTTTTGTCCGAGATGCAGAAAATATATATTTTTTTCCCTTTAACAATCATTCGCAATAAGCCTACTTTTGATATCATGTCGGCCAGTCCATAAGTATTATATAAAGCCATATATAATCCGGCTAAACGTTATTTGTTTGTTTGTTTGCTTATTTGTTTGTAAACAATCAATGCTTTGTTGATTAATTAATTAATTAATTAATTAATTTATTTATTTCATACATAAACCAACAGGACTTTATTGTGTGTATATATTTTGTGTGTGTGTGTGTGTACATATATATATATATATTAGGGATGCAACGGTACACGGTAAAATCCCGGACCGTTCGGTCAGCCCTGCACGGGACAATCTAACCTCGTGTCCCGCGGGACTTCGGTTCTGCCATAGAGTTCGAGGCGCTGATCCTTTAACCATATTTTCCGCACTATAAAAGGCGCACTTAAAAGCCTTTAATCTTCTCAAAAAACAACAGTGTGCCTTAAATTCCGGAGCGCCTTACTATATATGGATCAATTAGTTAACAACGCTCCGCGTTATTAAATTCGCCCGCGAACTCGCGCCCAGCTTATGCCCGCTTTGTCACACGGCCAGTTTAACCTCGTATAAATCAGGTTATGTGTGTGTCGCTCACGAGCGCTCACTCTCAAACACACGAACAGACCGGCGCTGCTCGCGCGTCATAGATGTTCATAAAGCGCTCCCCGTTCACACGGGTCATCTCATTCAAAACAGCCAACTGTTGTTAGTGAGCCGCCGCACATTGAATACTCATATGAGTCAGGCTGCGAATGTAAGTTACGTGCCCGCCCCAGCGCGCTCACGCTTACTAAATAAACGCCTCACCTCCGGCTCCGTAGCCTACTCTCTACATTCCCAGCACATAGTGGATGCATAACGCAAACCCAGTCAAATGTTTGACTGCAGTATATTTTTGCACAAGAATCTCTCAAAAGTGGATTAGTAACATTGCACTTTGTATCCTGAATGCAGTATTTTTTTTATTATATTATTTTTCTCTGCTCTTTTTATTCAAACCACAAGCTAATTTATGTTAAAGGTAAAAGTGCACTTTTTCTTTCACATTGATCACTTCATTTACCAGTTATCAAGGTTTAGAATTGGGATCCACTTGAATATTTTAAAGTGTGCTCGTTTACATTTTGTATATCATAAGTGGTAGTTGAAGAGGTTGTATTGCTTAGTGTTGTTCAGTACAGACTAGAGTGTTAATTTATTCCATACACATTGATGTTCTTCCTACTGTGACATTCTGTTTATGCTCATAAGAAAAATAAAACATATTTTTGGGATGAAATAGCAGTCTCTTTCTGCACAAAACATGTACCGAAACCGAACCGAGACCGTGGCCCAAAAACCGAGGTACGGACCGTACCGTGGGCTATCTGTACCGTTGCACCCCTAATATATATATATATATATACACACACACTATATATATATATATATATATATACACACACACACTATATATATATATATATATATATATATATATATATATATATATAAAAAATGCTGGGTTGTTTTAACCAAATATGGCCAAACGAAGCTGTTGGGTTAAGTTTATTAATTGCATTTTTTAATCCAACATTTGGGTTTGTCCATATTTGACCCAAATTTGGGTTAAAGCAACCCAGCATTTTATATATATATATAATTACATTCCAATTTAAAACTTCATTTTTCTGAAAGAGTAGAATAGTTGTGTCTGAGATGCAGAAAAGATATTTTCCCTTTAACAATGATTCGCAATAAGCCTAATTTTGATTTCATGTCGGCCAGTCCATAATCGGCACCAGATGCTGGAGAGCGTCTGTCGAGTGTGTTGGCGTCTCTATGGACTCTCAGCACATTTAAACTCTGTTCTCCTGAAACGACTGTCTCTATCACTTTCACCTCCGATGTTGAAACACACACTCTTGGCTGGTGTACTTGAGCGAGCAGTATCTCTATCCTCTTTTTCTTCCAAGTGATTGAGTCGCAGATGGTAAATGGTGACAGATCTGACAGGTACAAACCAGATCCCGAACCCCTGGCTGACAGAGAAACAGCCGAGGACCGAAATACAAGCGCGGCTGGTGTTCACTTCATACACGCGTCTCACCGACGCTTCATGAGTGGGTGTGATTCTTCCTGCGGTTTGTTATTAAGAAAGATGCCATTTTGTAGATTGTGCAACTGTGTTTTTTTTTTTTTTAAGTCACTGAGAGTTCCTATCGTTCCTGCCTTGTGGTTTAAGTGCTGTAAGTCAACCTTTACTTTGGTTTTGGATTAAAGATGCTCCTAAATCTTGTGCAAAAGCTCCTTGATAAGCAATTATTCTTGTTTGCGATGTTTTGTGGTCTATTTTCATTAGAAAACAGCCTATTTTGATCATTTCTGGAGATATAGAGCTGATTCATTGGCCGAATGGGCTGGTTGCATATGTTGTTTTCTTTACCAAAGACATATATGCAGTTATGAAAATACACTTTGCAAATGATTTTGCCCGGCGTCATTTAAATCCCCGGGCCCTGGAGCTGTGCTGAGGGCTATATCTACCTCCTCTCTCAGACTCCAGGCTCACAGCGAATGTGTTTTGACAGAGTTGGACTGGAAGTGCATCTCACAGTTGAGAGAAGTTTCTGATTACCGCTCGTATTACTGGGAATGTTTCAGGATTGACAGTGGGAGGACAGGATATGATACCATCAACACGATCACATAGAGATACACACACAAAAAATCACAGCTTCGGGTTCTTGTTTTGGTCTTTATATATATGAAGAAGGTTTTCTTTTTTTATTTTATTTCGGGATGCACCGATATGAAAATTTTGGCCGATACGATAATTCTTTATATTTGAAAGCCGATAACCGATATATCGGCCGATAAACTTACATTTTTTATCTAATTAATTTTATCTAACTAAAATTTTATCTAATTTTGAGAGCCTGATTACAAAAACAAAAGTCTCACAATTAAATCCATGTCCCAAGCGCACAATTATAATGATGTTCTCAGCCGATATGACAGATGTTGTCCCGAACCAGATTTTCATTTTTTGAAGAGATTTCAATCATATTTCAAGAAATTCAAATTATAAACAGTTCTCAACAAGTGTCTCAGCTGAAGGGAATAATACATTACTTATCGGCTTTAATACATCGGCAACATTTTCTTACCAGGCCGATAGCGATAACATTAAAAATGAACATATATCGGCCGATACCGATATGTTGGCCGATATATCGGGCTTTTTTTTCTGAACATAGGACAGCCAATAAAACACTCACCGCTTCATCCATTGTTTGTTTACGCTCGTTTCCGGAAGTCACTCGCTACTAGTTTTGCCTTCTCGATTTCATCACGCGCGTCATTCAGGAAGCAACGTGTCTTGTCCACGAGGAGTCAAAATCGCGTAATCTGACACAGTGACTATCGTAACAGACAAAAAAAAATCATGTAATCTGAACCAGGCATAAGACTACCTTGTAAACACCATGGTACATGAATAGTGTGATCATGCTGTACTAGAGATGGAAAGGTGTTTATTGTCAAGTAGAGAAGCAAAGATAATGAAAATTTCGATAATGAAAACGGGTGAAAATTAGCTCTTGAGCTAAAACCCGGTACAATGCATCTTCCCCTTTGAGTTTAATGTTTATTGTACACTGTCCCTGTTTCTCTAAATAAATAAATTAAATTAAATTAAATAATACCCTTGTTCTTAAACTCTGAATCAGTCTGTGTAATAAATGAGATTCATATTTGTCATCTAAACTGCAGGCTGGACTCGGCTTGTCATTGGCTTCAGTCCACAGGAGTGTCTTGGTAAACATCTCTCTAATGCTACGTTCACACCGGACGCGAATCGCGCGTCAAATTCGCGCCTGACGCTTCTAGTTTGACGGATGACCACTTTGTGTTAATTCGAGTGTCAAGAGCGAAACTGGCGCGCGTAAAAACAAAAGTTTGAAGCGAAATTTACGCGCGTCAGAATCGAAATCCGTTGGCGGCCATTGTTTTTATGTCGACCGAGCATTCATCAAGAGAGTTACCGCTCTGTATTTACTCTGGACAGCAGAACAGTGGCGTGGGGATCATCGTCGCCGTATATTTGTGTCCACCCGACCCTTTGGAGCCGAACCGTTTGGCGAGTTTCACCATTTTCTCGCTCCAGGAGCTGCGCTGGATGACTCCTGATTGGTTAACACGGCGCGAATTCACGCCAAAGTTTAGATTTTTCAACTCGGGCGGCAGACGCGAATTCGCGCCAAACGTGTGAATGCACAAATCGTACTAACTGAATCATTCGCGTGTAACGCGCCAGACACTCAATTCGCGCCATTCGCGCGAATGAGGCGTATTCGCGTCTTCCGCGCCGCCCTCCGCGCCTCATGCGCGCCACAGGAATTTTTCACGCGCGTAAAGCGTCTTTGCATTGACTTAACATTGAAATCATTCGCGCCTGACGCCCAATTCGCGTCCGGTGTGAACGTAGCATAATGGCTGTTTGCGTTCACCTCCCTCTCAGTGGCTTGTTGCAATGTCGTGCGGGTTAAGCTAACACAAACACGCTAGCTTTTTTCATGGCTCACCTCTTCGCCTCCCAGCTTCCGTTTAATGGGACATCACGATCTGTTTTCCAATGTTGAAAATACCTGGAAATGCAGTAAATAGAAAGACGATATCTGGGCTGTTGTGCAACACACTGAATAATAAATCAGACGAGTTTTGGATATGGGAATGCTTGCGTAATAGCTTTTGGCCAGTGATAACCTGTCCATCTTCCAGAACATTTTTCTGTTAGTGTGTAGTTGTTGTGTCCCAAGCGTCCGTGGCTTTTTTTCACCAGGAAAATGGTTGTTTTCTTGTAGGAAAGGTTCAATCAACATATTTGTGGTTCAGGCTGTTGAAACACACTCTCACTGAAATGCTAATGACAGACATTTAGCAGCAAATGTTCTTTCCAGTTTCCCCCCCCAACCATGATGAAACCAGTCTTTTTCAGAGAAGTCAATCTCCTCGATAGCTAAGCATGTGTTGTGTTTTCAGTGGATTGTCACAGTTTATGTGCGATCACAGTCTTGATGTAAAAAGAAGCTTATTTGTAGACCACATATATGTAAGTATTGCAGACAAATACGCTCTTGAAAGGGTCATGAAATAACCTTTAATTACTTCAATATCTTCATTGCTGTTATAGCCGTGGTCAACCTTAAAGGGATACTCCAATTTTTTTGGAAATAGGCTCATTTTACAACTCCCTCAGAGTTAAACAGTTGAGTTTTACCGTTTTCGAATCCATTCAGACGATTTTCTGATATTTAGAAGAATATCAGTAACCAGACCGTTTCTGGTCTCATTGACTACTAGGGTTGGGTATCGTTTGAATTTGAACGATTCTGATTCCGATTCCTTGTTTCGATTCCGGTTCCAAACGATTCTCGATTCCGATTCTTTTAAGAGGCAGGGTCAAAAAAGTTTAGCTAACCTTGCTAACCAACGGTCTTTCGGAAGGAAATAATCCTTTCTGAAGGAAATACTCCTTCTGTCACAAATACTCCTTTTGTCACAAATTTTGCATTTTGCCGAGATTTCGTTAACAATTTCGTTAACAATTGATAAACAATTTCATTATTTTTAGAAAAGTGAAGCCACACTTTGGACCGCCAACGTAAGCTACTCATGTTCGACTCGCGCGGTTATGCCAACACTTCCGGTAGACGCTTCTTCGTTGGTGTTGTTCAGCGGTTTCTTCCGCTCGGCGGACTGTGAATGTTGAAACTAGGAATCGAAATTTTAACTTTTGAACGATTCCGGGAAAAACGAAAAGTTAGTCCCGATTCCAATCGATACTCGATTCTCGATACCCAACCCTATTGACTACCATAGTATATATTTTTTCCTACTATGGAAGTCAATGAGACCAGAAACTGTCTGGTTACTGATATTCTTCTAAATATCAGAAAATCGTCTGAATGGTTTTAAAAACGGTAAAACTCAACTGTTTAACTCTGGGGGAGTTGTAAAATGAGACTATTTCCAAAAAAGTGGAGTATCCCTTTAACATAAATGCAAGAAAGATGAAACTGGCTACATGTACGACGGTGCTGTTGTTTTGTTCAAACGCAGCATGAGAGGTGTATTAACATATTTGTGTTTGTGTGTTGACTCTCAGATATACGCTTATATTTTTTAGCAAGTTAAACTGTCGTCTCTCCCCAATACATTTACATCTTATTAGCTCAAATTGAACTCCCGTCGCCCCGGAGAGCTTTAGAGAAAGAGGTGCAGCGATCCCATCATTAAAATGTAGCACTTTATCCACAGCTGGCCAAGCATGAATATCTGTGTGCCTCTTACCGGCCGGGAATATCAAAATCTCCACTGACTTGTGAGACCAACTGTCCAATTAAGACCGGAGTGAATATTCTGCGGTGAGAATTTCATTTTCGAGGTCCGTCGAGCCCTCGGTAATGTCTGAACTCTGAAAATAGGGTCTGATTAGTCAATAACTGCCAACGTCCAAAGTTCTGGTGTTGAAAGCAGTTCTTCGGAGACCATTAAAGCTGCAGTTGGGGGTTAAAAATGATCCAAAATACATATTTGAGAAAATACACAACCAGCCAGTGTTGCCGTTGCTCGATTCAAAGCGGTAAGCTTGTAATAATGTTTTTAATTCCAGTGGTTCTGGTGGATTTGCACGGGAGATTCGAGCATGTCTTTGCGTCATTATGTCACATCTGTACACACACACATCTGTACACATTATGAAGAGTCTCGGCTAGTATATGTTATATTGCTTGTGGGGATGTTGGAGGTGGAGATTTATAGCCTTTTCTCACAGCACTTGATATAATTAAACTTATCAATTTGATGGCGGATCCGAAAATAAATGCAATAAACATTAATTTAACAACATTATATGTAACATCAACATAAAAAAAAAAATCAAGAAAACTATTAGGAAACAGTTATTTCAACAAAAACACATAAAATGTAAAGTGGAATTGTGGGAATGTCAATTTACGTTTTTTCACTGTAAATTATACAATGGGTTGTTCTTTTTCAATTTCAAAAACTGTAAATTTAACGGTTTACAGTAAAATTACAAATCACAGTTATTTACTGTATATATACAAAAACTTTCTGTTAACCAATTAACAGTTTTGCACTGTAGCATTTTTACAGTGTTTTACCGTTAAATTCACGATTATTTTTTTTTTTTACAGTTCTGCTCCTGTTTTGCCTGCCTGAGTCTCTAGTTACTTTAACTAGTTGGCTGTTAACTTTGGACTAATGTCATTTTACAGTAAAATACCGTTAAATTTACAGGTTTTTTTAATTGAAAAAGAACAACTCATTGTATAATTTACAGTGAAAAAACGTAAATTGACATTCCCACAAATCCCTGTGTGGCACTTTACATTTTATGTATTTTTGTTGAAATAACTATGTTTCCTCATAGTTTTCTTGTTTTTTCTGTTAAGGTTTTATGTTACATTTAATGTTGTTAAATTAATGTTTATTGCATTTATTTTATTTCATACGTGTTACCATGATGGTGTTTAATGTTTGTGTGAATGACGCTGTGCAGCTTCTTGTGGCAGTATACGGCTTGTGATGCATTTTGATCGATCATGTGACTCTAATCACTGCTTTTCAGTGTATTATAACGGTACAAAACAGATATCAATACTTCAATAGGTTGGAAAATTAACATTATATCAGATAATGAAATATGGTTTATTACTGTAAATTTTAAGTTACGTCTCTAAAGCCAATAACGCTTTTACCGTATTTTTTGCTGGTAAAGTTCTGGCAACCACAGCTGCCGTTTTTTTACCGTAAAAATTACGGTTTCATTTTTTTTTTTTACCATGCAGACTATATTACAATAGACTTAATGTGAATTGTATCATAAAATATATATTTGTGAAATAGGCTACATGTATTTCAAGTTTTCTTTTGACTTTAATTAGGTTGGATGTGTTACACAGAGGATAAGTGACTGTTCGCAGTCAGTTTTGTTCATATTTACCAGTATTTGTGGAGCCCACTGTATTTGAAAAGAACATCTTGACTGTACTTTACGAGAATAAATTATGAATATCTTGCGTTTTAATCTTCACAGTGAGGACGAGATGCAGACACCTCTCAGCTGTCTTCATTTATATCTTCTTTATAAATGTTTATCGTCGGTGCAAGTCTGTTAACAGTCATAAGGATGTGCGCTCTCGCTGTGGTCTGAGTCTGTTTGCCGTCAGATGTCATATTGAAATACATCTTAGACGTTAGATTTCAGCAAACTATATTGCAATTATCCATGGAATTTGCAAACAAACAACGTTTCGCAGCGTATGAAGCCTTTGAAAGTATGCATGGCATTAGTAAACTGCAGAGAAAACAGCTGGTCATCATGGGAGAGAAGAGGAGCTTCTCTTCTCAGTTTGTTATATTGAACTTAAACTCCGTTTAGCAGTACCTGTGAGTGAATGTGTCTGTGCATTGACAGTATTTGATGATCCTTTCTGTAATTATTACATGATGAAGTCTAAATTGTCCTTGGCCGATGAAGACAGCTCCATCATTTTAAGAGACTAATTATTCCTGCCGGGATCCAGCAGCCTCCCACACACTCCTTTATATGCAGACTGACAATAAACAGCAAACCCACGTTCAGCACCCCATGTAATCCTCAGAGAATAGACGCCTGGAGATGCTGAGATCTTATGTCTGTCAGACACGACTCAAATCCCACAGACCTGCAGCTATTCAGAGAGAAGCCAACCATTGTGAAATGGACAGAGATGGTCAATATCACCAAACCTGATGTCTAGTTCAGCGATCTGCTAATAATATCTTATATATAATGTCTTTTTTTAGCAGATAAATAGTCCACCTTGGTGGCTGAACGCTCAGGCTTGACGCTCACTTTCCAAAATATTCCTGTTGTCCACATGATAGGTTTCCAAACTGAAATAATATTTATTACATAAAAGTGCGTTTATACAAAATCAAAAAATCTAAATCTCCAGTAAATAAAAGATTGAGAAGATATAAAGTGGATTGGACATGCAGGAGTCGGGCCGTGAGGGTGGATGACCCAGATGTTGCCTCATCATCGTGTGTGTACGCACACATACTGTATATGGGCTGTTTTGCAAGTTATCCATTTTTCAAAATAATTTCCTAGAGGTTTTGTGAGTTATATTGTAGTTCATTTTTATACACTAATTGAATAAATTAACAAACAGAAAATTGTTTGTTTTTACTTGTGTTTCTTCTCTTTTCCTTGCTTTGTTTTTATGCAGATACATTTGTGTGAATGATAAATGTACACTATTCTGTATTTTAATTTATTTAATTTAATTTATTTTGTATTGAGTTTAGTTTAGATTTATTATTTATTTATTGTATTTTTTATTTATTTTACTAAACAAATTATATATATATATATATATATATATATATATATATATATATATATGTGTTGAGTTGTTTTAATAACCCAATTTTGGGTAAAATATGGACAAACTTAAAATGTTAACCCAATTACTGGGTTTGTCAATATTTGATCCAAATTTGGGTTGAAATAAACCAGTATTTTTAGAGTGTATATAGCTATAGGTTAATATTTCTCTAAATATGTAAAAAAAAAAAAAATGAAATGAAATTTAAAAAATGTACGTTGTTACATTGTTTTCATGAAAATAATAAATTATATTTATTTATATATTTAATTAAAATAATAGAATACTGGATTTCAAAAGAAAACTTTTTTTGAAAAAAAAATTATTGATTTTGCTTTTAGAGTAAATAATAGTCATGGAAATGCTGTCACAATGCAAAGCTCAAAAACAATGAAAAGTCATGATTATTTCCATATATTTCGATGGTGAATTACAACCAGGATTTTTTTTTCTTTTTCTTTCTAATCTACCAATAAGGACAAGATTTTTTTTAAACAACCAATTATTAAGTGTAATCATGACTAGATTTTTTTTTTTTTTATTTAGCAGGAAGAGTAATCATCATGATTTTAATATCTGAACTGAACAGTGCTGGGTTCTGTTTCGATCTTCGCTAACTGGTAAATCTTCTTCTCTGTGGTCTTTTAGCGCCTCGGCACATTTCTTTCAGGGACTGTTGACACATCCGTCAGTCCTGGTTTACACGTGCAGTGTGGATCTGATGTGTGTGTCGGTCCAACACAAGCACGCTGGAACAGAATCTCTATGTCAGGATCCGTGCTTCTCATAAAGACTCTCTTGCGCCCCGGCGTTCATTACGGCTGCCGTCCGTCCTCTGGGCTGATCATGTTGCCGTTTGCTTAGAAATGCCACAGTGAAGCCTTATTTCATGTTCACTTTCTACAAACCCTGCATTTAGTCGGAGATCTCTGCAGTGTTTTTTCTCCTTTCTGACATGTCAAAAGACATCTATCTGCCATCAAGAGCACCAACTGTGTCATTTCGCAATGGCTTGTTTTCTCCGACACATTTTTGTAAACACTCGCACAACAGCAGCGTTGAGTTCTTTGCCGTCGGCTCTTGAATGGAGCAGCTGCGCTCCTTCGCTTCTGCGTTCAGTTAGGAAGCAATTACTTCAATTACACAGTTGCAGCTTTTTCGGCTGATGTTGGACTCATATTAGCTTTGTTGAGTGTGATACACTACCCTCTTTGTCCAAATCAACTTATTAAATGAGCTCAGACCCGGTTTGTGAATCTTTGTTACTTTCAAGTGGGTACTTTTTTAACTTTTATCTAAACAGATCATTTTCAGGATCCAGTCTGTTGAGGCTCATCTGGCGCAGGCTAAATTGTTATTTTTCCGTGATATGCGTGTTCATAATAAAGTGGAAAATGATGACAGTACTTGACATGCTTTATTGATGTAACATCTGATACTGAATCAAGGAAAAAACACTCGAGTGGTTCTTCTGTTGTTCTTTCTTTCCTGGATTCACTGAGTTCATGAGATTGTGGTTCATTGCATATTGAATGGAGACATAATTACAGAAATTGCAAAAACATGCACGCACAGTTTCATATGTAAATCAAATATATACTGTTTAACCCGGTAAATTCTGATATATGAAATCATACACTCTAAAAATGCTGGGTTGTTTTAACCCAACTTTGGGTCAAAAATGGACAAACCCAAACGTTGGGTTAAAAATGTCATTAAAAAATGTAACCCAATGGCTGGGTTTGTCCATATTTAACCCAACTGTTGGGTTTGTCCACATTTGACCCAACTTTGGGTTTAAACAACCCAGCATTTTTTAGAGCGGGTTGCTTTAACCCAACTTTGGGTCAAAAATGGACAAACCCAAACGTTGGGTTAAAAATGTCATTAAAAAATGTAACCCAATGGCTGGGTTTGTCCATATTTAACCCAACTGTTGGGTTTGTCCACATTTGACCCAACTTTGGGTTTAAACAACCCAGCATTTTTTAGAGCGGGTTGCTTTAACCCAACTTTGGGTCAAATATGGACAAACCCAAACGTTGGGTTAAAAATGTCATTAAAAATGTAACCCAATGGCTGGGTTTGTCCATATTTGACCCAAAGTTGGGTTAAAACAACCCAGATCAATAGTTTACCGTTTTTTTTTTTTTTTTTTACAGGATTATTTTTTACGGTGAACTGATGTTTCCCAGCAAACGAAAGCCACCTGACCCGTGGTGTCTGTGCTGTAGTACACTGAAGACCCGCCGAGAGCTTCACCCTGTGTACTTAACGCTTTCAGTCCGTGAAATCCCCTGATAGAGCCCTAGCACTCCATCTCTTATCCTTATTTTTATCTTTACCCTGAACGTTTTATTTTTGCCAGAAGGGGGGACAAATATTAACCTTGACTTCAGTTTCCGTCTTTAGTCTCTTTCCAGTCAGAGAAATCTCCTAGCTTGTAATATAATATATCCCTTGATAAATCATATCTTGATAATTCCAAATCTACTTTATCATGATGTGCCCAACACCTTCTTCAGGTATCAAACTGCAGATCTCGAGTAGTTTGGTCAATCTGAGCTTCTACAGCACCTGAAAGCTCACAGACTCCAGCCGAAACCTCGGCCCTGACCTCCAGCGAGCTCCTGATGGAAATCTAACCAAGCATCACGAGTCCTCCGAGTAAACAAACAAAAGTGCTCTTCAGAAGCCGAGGTCCAGAGCGAGCGGGTCACTCACACCGATGCAAAGAGCCGTGATTAAACTCCCTCCTCTCAGACCACACTTCAAGCCTCAGGACACACTCAGAGACGAAGCACTGATCAGAAGAGTCATATACATGTAGCTTTGTCCTTCTGCGTTTGAATTTGAATTAGTTTGGGGGAGCTAATGCACTAAAGTAATTAATACGAGTCGTAGAGCTCATATTCTCTGTAGCTTTAGGGGATGTTGGAGGAAGGAAAGGAGGAAGTCGTTATGGAATTGTGTTTTTTAATTACTGCACAGATACAGGAAGTGAAAGTTCAGCCTATTGATCGTAATATATGCCACGTCTTAATTTGATTCGCATTAAATGTGTGGTAAGACAGTACTGAACTACTACACTAACCACCGACTGATACCACAGTGTATTTTATTTTATTTTACTTTTATTTTATTATATTTTATTTTACTTTTATTTTAATTTTACTTTTATTTAACTTTTATTTTATTATATTTAATTTTGTTTTATTTTATTTTATTTCACAGTATTTTTATACAATATTTTATTCAAAAATATTTATTTTTATTTATTTTTTGTCTACACTATTGTTGGATTTTAATTCTTTAGTTTCTTTAAAACCAATCTTTGTTATATTTTCTTATATGCACTCTAAACAATGCTGGGTTTTCGAAACAATGTTGTTTTAACGCAAATTTGGGTCAAATATGGACAAACCCAAATGTTGGGTTAAAAAGTTTAACCCCCTGGGGACCAAGGTGTATTTGGGGTCCTTGAGATGTTCTGACATGTCCTGACATTTGTAGTTTTTCAGTTGCTTATATACATATTAATGGCACAGGAGAAATTACTTAGCACAAACAGGGCTACCATAATATGTGAGCAACATGTATGTAAAAGTTTGTATTTTTGAGAGAATATTATCAATGCATGGTTATTGAACAAACTATAAATGAACGCAACTTAAGCTTTCACTTTCAACTGTAAATTTTTTTAATTACATATTTAACTCAACATTTGGGTTTGTCCATATTTTACCCAAATTTGGGTTGAAACAACCCAGGATTGTTTAGAGTGTATTTACATTAATTTTCTACAGTGCGGAAGCTTTTTTATACAGTAAAAATACTCACAAATTTTATTAAAAACTCTTTTTTTTTTATTTAGTTTTGTTTTATTTTGTCATTTTAATTAAAACAGCAATGAAAAAAGAAATGTTTATTACAGTAATTTTTATAACAGTCCTAAAAATAGTCAGTTTTCTTTGATTTTCTGATATGACACGAACAGTTCTTCATGAGATTACAGATTCATGCTGATGTGAAAAATCCACTAAATGAGAGCGTTACACGTCGTCCATCACATTACAGGATCAAGTTTCCCCTGAAGCCGCGTTTAGATTTCCAGCTTGCGTTTTCACGTCCTTCAAAACACCATGTTTCTATCCAGCGAGTCCCTGACGTTGGATTGTTACATTATGCCAATAAAGCCCTCCAAGTTTTAATTTCTTCAGCCGTTGTGTGCCACTGGATCGGTTTCTGTGCCCCGTAGTCACTCGTTCGCCATGAGCTTTCCCACAATGCACCTCTAATTGTCAATCAAGTCTTAAATCCCTCATTTGTGCACGTCTCGCTCTCTTTTGTTCATGAATGAAACACGGTTTCCATCATGCCCTGCTTCCAGGGGCATTTATGAGGGGTAGAAACCAATGAAAAGATCAAATACTTTTTCTCTCGCCGCTTGCACAGATCAATGCCATCTTCCAGTTCGCTCTAATAGGTTCCATGTGAGTGCAAATTAATATCACGGAGGTTTAATGACACGTTTTGTGTGACTGGCGAATCATCTGTCTTCAGCATCGATCTGAGCGCTGGTCCACTCAAGAGTAATTCGCTCAACGGTGATGATGTACCAGAGTTTCTCGTCCTCCTGCCATCACCTGAGTAAAGTCACCCTTCCTTCTACTGAAATAGAGTGTGATAATGAAAACTATGCCCTTTTTATGAAGCAAAAAGGAAGGCAGATAATGAATAAGCAAGTAAAATTTGGTCACGTCTTTTTCTCCAAGTGCATAAAATGAACTTTGCAATGTGATATCTGTTCTCACTCAACTGGCTCCATAATTAACAATTCAGCAAGAGCTTCTATATATGGCACTCATTAATAAATTATCATACGCTGTGGAAAGGAATACTTCAGGCTAGGTTTGATTTTATTTCTTCACTGCGCCCCGGTGCAGTATATGTAATATTATCACATTGATATGAAGGTACAGCGAGCCATTATGAATGTACGGCATGGGATCAGGAGCATCTGGCCTTCTGAAACGAGGAGTCAAAGTGACTTTTAGTAAATTATTTTTCCATATGTTGGATTATTACTCTCGAAAAAATGCTGGATTGTTTCAACCCAAATTTGGGTCAAATATGGACAAACCCAAATGTGGGGTTAAAAATGTCATTTAAAATGTTAACCCAACTTCAACTTTCACTTTCAACAGTACATTTTTTTTATTACATTTTTAACCCAACATTTGGGTTTGTCCATATTTTACCCAAAACCCAGCATTTTTTTTTAGATTATACACAGCTTCTGGGTTAATGAAACGTGCAACCAATACTCTAATATTTTCTCTGTTTACAAAAACATCCCATTTTGTTTGTTTTAAAAAATTTTTTTTAACACACACCAATAATAAGCTGCAAAAAAAATCAAGCTTTATTTTTTACATTTTTTGACAATTTTTTAAATTTTCGAACATTTCGTTGTTTTATAAATGTTTAACCTCCACTCAAATAAATAACTCTTTGAATGAACATAAAAAAAAAAAAAAATCAGGGAAAGGATTTCCACATGATTAACTTGCTTTATTTCAGCATTATGCAATTATGTTATTCCAATTTATTGTACTTGCGTTGGGTCAACCTAATTAATTAATTTACTATGTTTGGGCACACCCTAATTTAGTAGTGTCAGTGAATTTAAAAAGGCTCCAAAGCAAAATAATTGATTTTAATGTCACACTAATCAATTACTAGACTTTACTAGACATCTATTAGCTACTAATAGCACTTTATAGCATCTTAAATGATAAGATTTAATTGATTCACCCACCAAAGCACATGCTGTGATTGTTGCCGAATCAGTCTTTAGTCTTCTTTCTTTAACACATAACACATAAAATAACACTTCATTTTAACATGTATTCTCTCTTAATTCAACCACATGCAAAGCATGCTGGGAACTAACACGCAGCGCCCAGTTTTAGTTAATGCAACACAAATGGCTTAAGTAAACTTAAATGTTACAAATATTTAAGCAGATTGAACACAATAAAATTAAGTTTGGACAAAATGTATAGCATTTGTGTTGCTTAAGCTCATTTTAATTAAGCAATTTGAACAAGCCGCAAAAAATCTTTTTTGTTCTTGTTGTTTTAATACATTTCTTCAAAAAAAAAACATGTTAGTATAGGCCTAGTTAAAAAAAACACATTTATATAAATAATTAAATTAAAATATAAATTAAATATAAATTAATAAATTAAGTAGGCCTATATATTTAATTTATTCAAAGAAAATAATTAAAAGTCTGATTTACATATTCCTGAAATCATTTAATATTAAAACATTTAAATAATATAAAATGAAAGGCTTCTATTTTCAGCATTCATTCGTAAGTCATGAAGGTGATAAAACATGCATGTTTAATTAGAGCTGAAGTGTCACTAAAACTAGCTCACTCACTGATTAATTTTTATTTTATTATTATTATTTTAGACATTCTTAGTGATTTGTTTACTTTTTAATGCGTGTTTCCATCTCCACCAGTCTGACCCATAGATGGACATTATTACTTCTACAACGCAATCGGCCAATCACAGCACTGCCTGCTTTCACTCACCACCTCTGTAAGGACAATTCATGTCAAGGTTGAACTTATTTCGCAACATTTTCTGCACCTACCAGATTACATTCATCAGGAATCAGATGTATTGCCGTACCATCATCCATAAAATAATGCGCTACACCTCAAATCTGATGTCCGAGTGAACAATATTCGGA
Organism: Pimephales promelas; assembly: GCF_988280905.1. NCBI lineage: Eukaryota > Metazoa > Chordata > Actinopteri > Cypriniformes > Leuciscidae > Pimephales > Pimephales promelas. Next base: position 40,048,605 of record NC_142774.1, on the reverse strand, counting down.
CCTGCGCCGGGCTTATCTGTTTCACTGCAGGCTTAACATTCGGATCCTGTTATCATAGAAGTACATTCAGCATCTCTCTGATCATTTTAATGGTCTTTTTAACATAATTGCTCTGTGCTGCAAAAATAAATAAATGCATGAACACTGTATCCAGGGATCGGTCGCTTAGTGAAGTGAATTGCTTTTTAGTTGCTTTTGGAAAAATTAGAGCTAATGCAAAACTGCGATGCTCAGATACTGAATGCATCTTCAGAGATCTTTATTTAGTATTTGTTTGTCCTGTTTTCACCTCAGTTTTACTGTGAAAATCTTTTCAAAACAGCCTTAACGTATGTGTTTTCTCAGCCAAATAGTACATTTCTATGTTTTTATCTGCTTAAAAAGTTTTACAGTGGATTGCAATGAGATTGCATTATATCTACAAAAGGCAGCGAAAGCTTGTTTACCTTTTTCTGAAGCCAGCATAGCCTTCAGGTGACATTTTAATGTCTTAATGAAACGTTCAATCTTATTTTTCCACTGTTGGCACTTCTTTTTGTTATTTGTAGTGTGTTGTGTGATGGATGATTGAGCCGTCTTTATTTAAGATGAAATCAGTTGGTTTGTTTATTTAATATCAGGCCTTCATACCATTTTTCTCCATCTACCAATCAGTACAGCGATGATTGTCATAATACCATGGCACTTGCTTCGTACTGTATGTCATTTACTATGTTATTACCATTATATTTTGGTGTATAAGTGTACATTTGCCATCTGGTACCATCTCTGAGTGCTACTTTTCCCAAGTGGCCCAGTTAAACATGGTTATACCACAGTAAAATGTCCATAAACACACTTTTGTTAAATGCAGTACGTTATGTTTAAAAAAGTATCATAGTAGATTTTGGCAGGTAGCCTACAGCATGTTTACCAATTTATATTTTGTATAATTGGAGCCATGGTGCTATGACACACAAAAAAAACAACAACATAGTTTTACCATAGTTTCATGCCAAAATAAATAATGTGCTACTTTTTGTTAGCTCTCAGCATGCGAGACTATGTGGAGAAACACAGCTGAAAACGTCGCCTGACACACACAAAAACACAAATTACACAATTTCAAACAAGCAGCTGAGACAAATCAAGAGTTTAATTACTGCACACAAGCAGTTTCTCAGGCATCTTCCCATTTTCCAGAGTGATTTTGAGGGAAATGTACACATTACTGCCCTGTCAGTGTTACTTATTCTAACAAACTGTCTTTCGCAGCGAGAAACACATAATGACTCTCCGTTTGTTTAGCTGCGAGGGACATTATAGAGAAACGATACGTCTCAAGACTTCAAAATATGAGCGCAAGGGGAAAACCTCAAGGGTAAAATCAATTCCCTGACACTAATTGAATCAATACATTACATGTTTTTATGCCCGTGTGACAGTCAGATATACAACTCGGTGAAGTTAAATGTGTATTGAGCCGAGACGCTTTCTAAGGTGCCGTTGAGCCTCATGTTTAGCGTGAGTCCATCTGTTGGACACTTCATCTGGTTTACTGGCATGTTTGTGAATATTAATTACATTAGTTTGAGGATAATAAATGATAATTGTCGTCTTTTTAGGTCAAACTTTGAGGATATAGCTTTTTAATTTGCATAATCTGCTTTATTTAAGAGTGCATACTCTCTTTGAAAAATACTGGGTTGTTTCAACCCAAATTTGGGTCAAATATGGACAAACCCAAATGTTGGGTTAAAAAATACAATAAAAAATTTACAGTTGAAATGTAATTTTTAACCCAAAATTTGGGTTCGAACAACCCAGCATTATTTAGAGTGTAACAAACATTATTTAAAGTCAACATGACATCAAAATGACTTTCCTGGATGGTTTACTGGGATGTTTGTGCATATTAATTACATTAGTTTGAGGATAAATCATAATAATTGTGATCTTTTTAGCTCAGACTTTGAAGATATAGCTTTTTAATTTGCATAATCTGCTTGATTGCATACACTCTGGGTTGCAAAATGCTGGGTTGTTTCACTTTCAACCCAAATTTGGGTCAAATATGGACAAACCCAAATGTTGGGTTAAAAAAATGCAATAAAAAAAATTACAGTTGAAAGTGAAAGTTGAAGTTGGGTTAAAATTGAAATTAAATTTTTAACCCAAAATTTGGGTTTGTCCATATTTGACCCAAATTTGGGTTCGAACAACCCAGCATTATTTAGAGTGTAACAAACATTATTTAAAGTCAACATGACATCAAAATTACTTTCCTAGATCAATTATTGTGAATAATTATCCATATTATACCAAATTAAAAATATATTTTAGTGCATATTGTTTCCAATTGACTAAATATGGTCGGTACACTCTAAAAAATGCTGGGTTGTTCAAACCCAAAGTTGGGTCATATATGGACAACCCCAACTATTGGGTTAAATTTTAAATATAAGACTTAACCGAACGGTTGGGTTTGTCCATATTTAACCCAACGGTTGGGTTTGTCCATATTTGACCCAACTTTAGGTTTAAACAACCCAGCATTTTTTAGAGTTGCTTGTTTTAACCCAACTTTGGGTCAAATACGGACAAACCCAAATGTTGTGTTAAAAATGTAATTAAAAAAATTAACCCAATGGCTGGGTTTGTCCATATTTGACCCAAATTTGGGTTCGAACAACCCAGCATTATTTAGAGTGTAACAAACATTATTTAAAGTCAACATGACATCAAAATGACTTTCCTAGATCAATTATTGTGAATAATTATCCATATTATACGAAATTAAAATATATATATATATATATTTTAGTGCATATTGTTTCCAATTGACTAAACATGGTCAGTGCACTCTAAAAAATGCTGGGTTGTTTAAACCCAAAGTTGGGTCAAATATGGACAACCCCAACTATTGGGTTAAAATTTAAATATAAGACTTAACCCAACGGTTGGGTTTGTCCATATTTAACCCAACGTTTGGGTTCGTCCATATTTGACCCAGCTTTGGGTTTAAACAACCCAGCATTTTTTGAGTGGGTTGTTTTAACCCAACTTTGGGTCAAATATGGACAAACCCAAATGTTGGGTTAAAAATGTAATTAAAAAATTTACCCCAATGGCTGCAATTTTTAGAGTGTAAGGTTCAACATATTGCATTTTTGTATTTTCCTCAGGATCTAGATGGGCGAGAGGGGTCATAGCATCGCTGCATGTGTGTGTTGTAGGTCTTAGATCTGATATGTGAATGTGTTTTTTGTCCCGTGTTGTGACAGATGCCATGCTGCTGGTGGCTGACAGACTCGCAGGGCCCTTTAACATCGAGGCCGTCATGGACCCGATAGATGTAAAGATCTCTGAGGCCATCATGGCCATGCAGGACAACAGCATACAAGTTTCAACCAAGGTAAACACACACACACACACACACACATATAGGCAGGCATTAATGCAGGGACATGTGGGACGCTCACACAAATATCAAGGGCCAAAGCTCCTCAAGCTGCAGCAATACCATGTGTCTAAAGGATTTTTTGAGTGAACTTAAGTTCACAGCTTAAGAAAAATGTTTTTCACGACTCCCATAGTGTATGGTTGCAGAAAAAAGAATGCATGTTTGCATTGATCAACAGATTTTGTGTGAAAATTAACCATAAAAGTGTTCTGTGGCTTAAAACAATAACTTTTTGTTTATTTTGATTAATATTTTTTTTTTGATCAATAAATACAGTAGTCAAAATATGTTAATATAAAAACTTCTGAAAGCACTGAATGGATGTCACGTATTAGTTTACTTTTTCCCATAGTGTGAAGAACATTTTTAAACATTTGGTCAAAATTTTGATGAATATTCATGTTGCCCACATTGTAAAGCCACACATCAGGTGCAGAAGCTTTCAACAGGAGCTTTCATATTCAGGGAAATTAGCCGTGTATCCCTGATGGACTTCCATGCCGAGGGCAGTAAGCAAATATAAAATGTGTCTTGATCCACAAACACCAGTGTGGAGGTGGAAAGAAATAAGCACAGACTGTCTTCTGAGTGCTGTGGTCTGCTGTTGCATTAAAAGCTTCTGGAAAGCAGGAGGACCTGATTGAAAATGCACAGCAGCCATGAACATCAGTGTGTACATGTCAGCCAGAGACTTTGAATGATAATCATAGTGACAGATCGTCCGACATCAGACAACATCCTGCCATAAGAGCCAGCCGTGGCATTAAAATGTTCCATCACTGTCAGCTCACCCAGAATTCATTGCATCTACGAGACGTTAGCATGCATGTGAATGTTATTTCTCTCATTCTCAGTTTTTGCATCAATAGAATGTAATTTAAACTCTGTATGGTCAGTATTCTTGGAATTGAATTATTTTGTTGTTTATTCGGCAAGTGCTGCTAATATGCATGGCGATTATAGGGAACTTGTTGAATGGGATTTTGTAGAGTGTAACAAAGTTAGACGTTGTGGGAAGAAGGAGGCGGGAACCGGCGAACATTCAAAGACTTTAATGGCAGAAAATAAAACCAAAGTAAAAGCCCCTCATGAACACATAATAAAACACATCAGTCCTCTCTCTTGATTTGATATCTGAATTGATATTTACGACACTGAATAGACACTATTGTCTTCTGAAGAGCTAAACTGAATCAACATTAAACTAAATTGAGCTACATACAAAGTATAGCTCTTTAAAGCTGATATTGGATTTGTTTCGTAATTGATGCATTTTGCAACATTATCTTTGCACAATCTTTTTAGTATAAAGGGCTATATGAATACACGTGAAATTGACTTTGGTGGTGAATCATGATGCAAATGCAATCAAATGCAATACTTATGAGATGAATCAATGAATCACTAACAGTGAATGCTGGTGAGAACATTGAGAATGTGACATTCACTTTCTGTAATTCATTGCATTATGAATTGTGGTTGTGTGCATTTTAAAATGCAACCATGCATGCAAATTGGTAGGTATTCATATACTTGTATAGAGTTTGTTTCACGCTTTAGGCATCCTGTTATATCAGGATATGGCGTTTACAAAATGTGGCTCAAAATGCGCACACTAACTTAAAACTTTTATGCAGATGCCTTTATCCAAAGCGACGTACACTGCATTAAACATCAACAGCGTTTGTTCATTCCCCTCATGCAATAAACAATTCAATGCGAAATATGTCATCTCCTTCAAGAACGCTCCCCGACACCATACACACCCTCTCGTTGCACTTCATTCTTTACTTTCAGCTGTTTTTACACCCTAACCACACAGGCTGATGCCTTCCCACTTGGTAATTATAGGTATTTCAAGGATGCGGTCATCCCAAACCAGCTGGAATGGGCCGATCTGCCCGCGGGATCTCGGATGTGTTCAACAGTCGCTTCAGACCGTACAGCCCAGAAGAGAGACCCACCACGGCAGCCGGCACCAGCCTGGACAGACTGGTGAGTGGGTGGCAGGAGGGCAGAGTGGGGCAGTGTGGGCAGGCGTAGGTGGGCAGTGATGACCTTTGGGGTTCAGACACAGGAAAACGCCGTGGGAAAAGCAAAAATGTGGAACGCATACCACTGTGTGATTTTTGTCTCAAACTTCTAATTATTGCCTATTAATAGTTAGTATAAGGTAGTTGTTAAAGGAGTAGTTCACTTTAAAAAAAAAAAAAACTTTTACTGATAATTTACTCACCCCCATGTCATCCAAGATGTCCATGTCTTTCTCAAAAAAATTTTTTTTTCTTCAGTCGAAAAGAAATTAAGGTTTTTGATGAAAACATTCCAGGATTTTTCTCCATATAATGGACTTCAATGGGAACCAAACGGTTCAAGGTCCAAAAGACAGTTTCATTGCAAACTACAAACTGTTCAAAGGGCTTTAAAAAATTTCAGACGATGAATAAGGGTCTTACGATCACTCATTTAAAACAAAAAAAAAGTTTAAGTTTTATAAGCTCAAATGAACGATTTTTTCATGTCATTTGGTTCATTCAACGAACGAAATGAACGAGTTGACTCTGAAAAAGATTTGTTCTTTTTGATGAACGAGTTCGAAGAGGAGAGTCACGAACGTGCATCACAGAACAGAGCAAGGCGACCATTTGAGCTTATAAAACTTAAACTTTGTTATGTATTTATTAAATGAGTGATCGTTTCACTTGATAAGACCCTTATTCATCGTTTGGAATCGTTAAAAAGCCCTTTGAACTGTTTGCAGTTTGCACTGAAACTGTCTTTTGGACCTTGAACCGTTTGGTTCCCATTAAAGTCCATTATATGGAGAAAAATTCTGGAAAAATTTCTTTTCGACTGAAGAAAGAAAGACATGGAGATCTTGGATGACACAGGGGTGAGTAAATATCAGCAAAAGTTTTTTTTTTAAAGTGAACTACTCCTTTAAGTGTATGGGTAGGATTTAGAGCTGCAGAACAAGGTCATTTAGAATTAGGCATTAATATGTGCTTTATAACCCTTGTCATATCATATATATGTTTGTATGGACAGGTTGATGGCCAATTTCACTGGTACTTGTGACTAAGTGACAATAAATGGTTTACTACTACTACTATAAGTAATAATAAACCGCCAGTATCCTAATATGCCTGCTAATTAATAGTGAGAATTGGTCCCCAAACTAAAGTGTTACCGATTTCTTAAAGTTGAAGTATGTAAACTACTACACCTAAATAAACATTATAAACTCCTACATTTGTCATTTTAAACGGGTGCATGATGATGCTGTATGGTATTGAAGAATCCACTGTAGCGTTTCATCGCTACGCCCCGTTCACTTTGACATGTTTATGACCGGTTTCAACTTTGAAGGTCTAAATTCAGCAAATTGGGGCTTGCATCTGAACCAAAGCTGAATGTCATGTTCCCACAGCAGCTAAACACCCTCCCACTACAGTAGCAACGCCCCCAACTTTAATGATAGGCTGAGCTGGAAAGTGATTGACAGATCTTAGCTCAGTGTTTAGATGGTGCTCAAATGTTCACACCCATGAATGGCGTTGTATTAGTCATACAATAAACTTGGTTTAGAGAATGTATTTTACAATAGCAAATCCTACATACTTCACCTTTAAGGGTTAAATCACAAAGTTGGATATACAGTAGTTGTTGTTATTACTAACCCTCCCCACACACAGTTTTTAGGCTTCTGATGAAGTGTGCTTGAGTTACTCTACTGGAATGAAGTCTTCTAACTCATAATACTTAACAAGAATAGATGAAAATATGAATTGGACTTAAAAGTAGAACAAGATTGCATTTGTGCATAATGCTATTTTACCCCCCGGCTTACTGTGAGAATTCATTTAAAATGACTTTCTAATCTATCCAATATGGGCAAGTACGTTTTCTCCGGTCGGTTGTGCATTGGATGAGTTTAAAGTTAACCCTCAAATATATAACGGAGAGACGTGACGGTTAAATAAATGTTGAGTTAGAGAGAAGCGTTTGCATTTGCTTTTTTCCAGAGACCGAGGGAATGGGATGGAATATCCCAGCAATGCCATTCATCAAATGTAATCGTGCATATTGCTTTTCTGTCTAATGCATATTTATCATGTGTTTTCCCGTGGTATTCTTTCTCTCTTTCTCATCTCCACTTTCAATGAAATACCTTTTTTTCCTCTGTTTTTTTGCTTCCGCGTCCCAGAGGATTGTCTGGAGGACGATGCAACACAGCGTAAGCCGTCCAACCCTCCTCTCACTTTTCCTCCGTCATTTGTCTTGTGTCTTCCAGCCTTCTCTCCATCTTTCCCCCTCTCCTTCATCTGCTGGTGTACTTTCTGAGTAGTAATGCACTGTACTGTATATAGTTGTAGACATGGGCTGTAGGTAATGGATCATTCTCTCATTAAAGGGTACTAGCCACTCTTTTTATTGCAAATAATGCAAGTATTTAGCCTTCAAAAAAGACAGAAAAGCATCATAAACTAGTATGAGGGTGAGTAAATGATGACAGAATTCCTGTTGGTTTTATTTTGTTACTTCCGATATGGTCAGAGGCAATACTACAGTTCAAAAGTATGGGGTCAGTAACTTTTTGTTTTTGGATAGAAAATATTACTTTTATTCATTGAGAATGCGTTGAATTAATCAAAAGTGATCTGAAGTGCAGAAATGTATAGTGTTACAAATGAATTTGTTACGTTTTTAGACTGATTTCTGAGAGGTCATGGAGCAATGATGCTGAAAATCCAGCTTTGATCACAGGAATAAATTACAGCGTAAAATATATTCACATAGAAAACTATGGAAGCGTGTTTCCGCCACTGAATAAAAATAAAATAAATAAATAATTGCGACTTTTTATCTCACAATTGCGAGATATGACGTCAGAATTGTACGAAATAAAGGCCAATTCTAAAGGGGGGGGGGGGGGAAACTAACTTTTTTCCCTTCAGGATAGTTCATATCTCACAATTCTGACTTTATAACACACAATTGCGACTTTATATAATGCATCTCTGACTTTAAAACACGCAATTGTGACTTTATATCTCGCAACTCTGACTTTGTATCTCGCAATTCTGAATTTATATCTCACAATTCTATATTTATATTATGTATTTCTGACTTTACAACACGCAATTGCGACTATATCTCGCAATTCTTACTTTATATATCACAATTCTGACTTTATAACACGCAATTTTGACTTTATATCTCGCAATTCTGACTTTATAACACACAAATGCGACTTTATATCAAGCAATTCTGACTTTATAACTTGCAATTCTGACTTTATATCACCCAATTGCGACTTAATATCACGTAATTCAGACTTTGTCACGCAATTCTGACTTTATAACACAACTCTGACTTTATATCTCGCAATTCTGACTTTATAACACAACTCTTTTTTTTTTTTTTTTTTTTTTTTTTTTTATTTTATTTATTTCAGGCAATGGCACAAAAGTACAAGGCAGACAAAATGTTTGTTAAGTCATACAGTGCAAAAAGAAACAAGAAACAAACAAAAAAACAACAACAAAAAACAAACAAAAAAAAAAAACAACAACAAACAAAACAAATCGAATTCTACCTGAAAGGGAGTGGGAAGAAGAAAACTTATTTAATCCCACCCCAGTTCACCACTTGGTGATTAATACATTAAGCTTCATGTTTACTTTGGTCACGAATTGTTTACATAGGTTGTATCATGGTGGCGTTACCACAGTCACAATAATTTATTATAACAACATTATCAAACAGTTTAAGAAGAATAAACAATACCAACTATGGTAATGAACAATATACCAATGATGGTAATGGACAATATACCAACGATGGTAATGGACAATATACCAACGATGGTAATGGACAATATACCAACGATGGTAAGGAAACATTGAGCACATGTTAACATTATAAGACAGAGTACAACATCAATATAAATTAAAAATCCTCCTCTCTGTATTTTAACCAGACCCTATGTTTATATGACAATTTAAATTGATGGATAGTTTGACATTGCTTTTGTTGTAAGTCCAGTTTGTTCCAGAGTTTCACTCCACATACAGACACACAATAATGTTTACGAGTAGTTCGGGCTCTTGGTAACGAAAAATATCCAAAGCCTCTCAAGTTATGAGCTCGCACAGGAATTTGAAAAAAACGTTGTAAGTTAGGCGGTAATAAGTTGTTAAATGCTTTATAGAGGACTATTGTTGTATTATATTTTACAAGATCATCGAGTTTTAACAAATTTGACTGCTTAAACAGCTTATGAGTATGTTCTAAGTAACCAACCTTATGAATGACCCTCACGGCTCTTTTCTGTAATATAATCAGAGGATTTATTGTGTTCTGATAATTATTTCCCCACACTTCAACACAATACATAAGGTATGGTAGTACCAAAGTGCAGTATAGGGTACGGAGTGCATTTTTATCAAGGTATAGTTTTGCTTTGTTTATAATTGAGAGGCTTTTGGAGATTTTTCTTTTAATGTGTCTGACATGGGGCTTCCAAGACAATTTACTGTCGATTATTACCCCCAAAAATTTATACTCACTCACAATTTCAATTTGGGTATCACCAATACTTATTCTCTGTTCAATCAATTTGCTACGATTACCAAACATCATTATTTTAGTTTTGTTTATGTTCAAAGATAATTTGTTTGTATCCATCCATTTTTTTATTATATTTAATTCCCTGTTTACCACATTTACGAGCTCCTTATAATCATCACTACTATAGAATATATTCGTGTCGTCTGCAAATAGTATGAGTTTCAGTACTTTGGATATAGTAAAAATATCATTTATATACACGTTAAATAATTTTGGCCCCAACACTGACCCCTGGGGGACACCACAAACTATGCCAAGAGTGTCTGATAAATACTGACCCATTTTTACAAACTGTGACCTCCCTGTTAAATAACTTTTTAACCAATCTCCAGCCAGCCCCCTAATTCCATATCTTTCCATCTTATTTAACAAGATTGTGTGATTAATAGTATCAAAGGCTTTTCTTAGATCAATAAAGATACCAACTGCATACTTTTTTTGCTCTAGTGCATTAGTAATTTCTTCAACAGCTTCAGTTATTGCCATCGAGGTAGTTCTTTTGGGCCTAAAGCCATACTGGCCATCATTAATTACATGATATTTCTCAAGAAACCTTTCAAGTCGAGAACTGAAAAGCTTCTCCAGAATTTTTGAAAACTGAGGCAAAAGAGAGATTGGTCTGTAATTAGTAAAAACGTGTTTGTTATCCTGTTTGAAAATTGGAATTACTTTAGCGATTTTCATTTTACTTGGGAAGCAGCCAGTTTGGAATGACAAATTACAAATGTACGTTAAGGGTTTTACAATATTCAATATAACTTTTTTAATCAATGTCATACTGATATCATGACAGTCGGTGGAGAACTTATTTTTACATTCACAGACAATGTTTGTTACTTCCTGCTCATTTGTAGCTGAGAGGAAGAATGAAAAGGAATTCCGTTCAATAGTTGATCTTATAGCTCCATTGTCTGGAATGTCAGCGGCCAACTTGGGGCCAACATTTACAAAAAACTTGTTAAACTTATTTACTACATTACTCATATTATATTCTTCACCAATTTCATCAATAAAGTGATCAGGATATATCAACTTTGAGGATCCTTGTTTGATTAGGCTATTCAAGACATCCCAAGTTCCTTTTATATTATTTTTATGTTCATATAGTTTTTTTTGATAATATAACCGTTTGCTTGTTCTTATAATATCAGTTAATTTATTTTTGTACTTCTTATATCTTTGTTCCACTTCTATTGTTTTTTCTTTAATAAACACTTTATAGAGATTATTTTTCTTTTTACAAGCATTAATTATTCCTTTCGTAATCCAGGGACTTTTTTTGTGTTTTTCCTTTATAGTATATTCTTTCACAGGGCAATGTTTATTGTGTAGGCAAGTGAAAATATCTAAAAAATTACAATAAGCACTGTCCACATTTGATTCTCTGTAAACTGAAGTCCAATCCTGGAGTGCTAAACTATTGTTTAAGGCACAGATCATGTCCTCAGTAATTTTGCGTGTAGAGATTTTTGCCATAGTATCTTTAGTTTTCTTGAGGTTACAGTCACACAAAGAAAAAACAGGTAAGTGATCAGTGACTTCACATATGAGTAGGCCACTGATGATTTGATTTCCCATCATATTAGTAAAGATGTTGTCAATGATTGTGGCACTATGTGACGTTATTCTACTCGGTTTCGTTATAGTTGGGTACAGCGACAAGCTATACATTGTGTCAGTGAAGTCATCAACGTTTTTTAGTTTGGTTGGATTTAACAAGTCAATGTTAAAATCACCACAGATAAATATGTTTTTTTGGTTCACAGTAGAATACAGTTTACCCATCCACTCATTGAAAGTTTCTATGCTTGAACCAGGTGCCCGGTATATACAACTCATGAAGATATTTGTCTTTTTATCATTATGAATCTCCACTGTTATGCATTCAAATAAGCCATCCACAGCTATGGTCATATCAGTTGAAACACTAAATTGAATTGATTTGTGGATGTACAAAGCAACCCCCCCTCCTATTTTGTTTATTCTGTTTGTATATCTTAATTCATAGCCATCAAGACAAAAATCAATACCTTTATCATCATTAAACCAGGTTTCAGTAATTGCAATAATGCTAAATGGATGAGTGAAGTGTTCCAAATAATCTTTGATAGATTCAAAGTTGGTGTACATGCTTCGACTGTTAAAATGTATTATTGACAGATTACCTTCTGGTTTTACACTGTTTTCATATTGTTCTTGGGTAAGATAATTGCAGTTTTTAGCAATCGAAGAGAAAAAGTTATTGTCAGGGTCTATCTCAGTATCAGGCTCTGTTGTGGTGTGCACTTGATACTCACACGTCTCCAGTTCCATTTGTTGATGTTGTAGAATGTTCTGTAGCATGTCCATATCAACACTTGATGTAATCTGTGTTCTTGGTTTGTATAGCATTTGTTAGTGTATGGAGTCACAAGCTACTTTGATACCAGGTGCTGCATTAATGTCAATACTTATCGAGATCTTCTATCCTCTTCACCATCAAAACTTTTGCTTCCTCCGGTGTCCCATTTAGTTTGATGAAGATCTTACAGTTAGTTACCCAGGTTTGTTGAATCTTGCCTTGTTTTTTAAGTTGTCGTGCAATCCTTGAGATGTCAGCATTTTTCTTTGTCAAGTGTTCATTTATGAAAACATTTGTGCCTTTCAGTTTGCGTCCTTGCTTCAGGAGTGCTATTTTCTTTTTTCGATTGGTAAACCTCATGATGACCGCTGGTGGTCTCTCATTCTTCGTGGGCAGTGGGTGACACGCCTCGATGTGCTCCAGGTCCATCTCTATCCCCCTGTTCTGGAGGTAGGAAGCAACCTGTTGTTCCACCGACTGTGTCTCCTGGTCGCTGGGCTCCCCGGTGTTCGTGGCCACCGCACGCGCATAGGAGCGCGGCCTGATCTTAATCCCGGTGATGACCACGTCATTCATGCGGGAGTATTGTTCCAGCTCGTCCACTCTCCGCTCAAGATCCACAATACGCTGGTCTTTTTCCGCGTTCTGGAGGCGTAGTTGTTTCACCTCCTCCAGTAGTCCCAGGAGCTGATCCTGCTGCGCTCTAACCGCAGCCACATCGCCGCACAGGGAGTGGATAGAGAGCTTTATCTCCTCGAATTCCTCCGGTATCGGGCCTTTCCTCGATGGGGGCATTTTGGTGATTTATACGCCAAGCATCCAGTATCCAATATCCAAAGGAATTTCTCATAAAACTCGTTTGAATTTTCCCGGATAAGCGTGGTTAACTCTGACTTTATATCTCGCAATTCTGACTTTATAACATGAAATTCTGACTTTATATCTCGCAACTCTGACTATATATCTCACAATTCTGACTATATAACACGCAATTGCGACTTTATATCACACAATTGGCTTTATGCCCAGCTGCACTACTTCCTGAACTTCAGCCAGCTCCTTGTTTCCTGTCTGCCATTATTGGTCAAATTGATTAATTCAGGTGTGCTTAACCTCAGTAGTCATGGCAACAATAATCAGACACACCTGAATTAATCAATTTGGCCAATAATAGCAGACAGGAAACAAGGAGCTGGCTGAAGTTCAGGAAGTAGTGCAGCTGGGCATAAAGCCAATTCTGACTTCATATCTTGCAATTCTGAGAAATAAAGTCAGAATTGCGAGATGTAAACTCGTAATTGTGAGAAAAAAGTCAGAATTGTGAGATAAAGTCGCAATTACCTTTTTTATTTTTCATTCTGTGGCGTAAACAAGCTTCCATAGAAAACAGTAGTTTTAAATTGTAAAAAAAAAATCATAATATTATTGTCTTTACTGTGTTGGTAAGCATAACAGTTGCTTTTCATTTCCTTACCATTTTTAATTATATATCTTATCGACCCTAGACTTTTGAACAGCGTATGTGTGTTGAGCAGTGTGCGTGTGTGTGTGTGGTATAAATAAGTAGCGCTTAAGCTCATGTTACTCCAGAGGGATTGTTCCTGTAGTAAATATCCTATCAGTTGCTTGCTTGGAAAAAAGGTTAGCTAAATGACAAATAGCCTCATATATCTTAAACCCCCCCCCCCCCCCCCAATACTGAAATTGTCCTTACAGAAGCAATGTCTTGAAACAGAGTCTTTGTGCTGCTCTCGGCCAGCGTTACTCATAACAGAGGATTTGGAGCGACTGACAATGCAGATAATTCAACACCCAACAAAACACTCTGAACGTAATGCATCGTACCCTTTAGGGTCTCTGTAGAACGCGTTATTTATTGGATTTTAGGCTTCTTAAAGACCAGATAACTTTAAATGAACGCTCTGCTAACGTTACTGGATGAATTTTTGTTAATATATTGCCAGGATGTTAGCCGTGAGTTCTGTGAACGTTCAGCTGGGCAGAAAGCCATGGCAGACTCAACGTTTTTATGAGGCTACACACAATTTGCATTTGGCCCTTCATTGCAGGATGACTGCAGTACATCACACACCATTTGCATTTTGTACAGCTGACCAGTTTAATTCAAAGTGCAACTAGTCATTAAATTGATTGTGATACCAGTGTTTAAATGGTAAACGAATGAACATTCTCATCTCAGTTTCACCGCTGTCCCGTTCTAATGTTTATGAAGAGCAATGCTGCCCAAATGAAACCAATTCTGTTTATTATCCGACTGTGTCAGAGATGCTATAAAAGACAGGAGACACAGGCTAATGGACACAAACCCCAGAGATTTGCCAAGGTTTGATGGCTAACCATACAACACTTGCTTATCGCCCATTTGCTTGTTTTTTGTGCTTTTTTTTGTCACAACGACTACAGTACGGTTGACAGAAGAGTGCAAATGAGCGAGTGTGCTTGTGGTCTGATATCAGCAGGTAAACACGCGTCGGCCATCGGACTGAAATGTAAAGATGCATTGTCTGAGCCCTCGCCAAAACGCAGTATTGCAGCTACATTGATTCTTCCTGTGCGCGTCTGGCAACCGCACTCGTGGGTCTCTCCTCTACACCCAATTTATTTTCATCACTGTGTACATGACTTGAGTCGTAAAAGAGCCACTGCTGCTAACCTCGGGGAACAAAAGCATATTGGAGGCTGTTGCACTTTTAAACGAGAGCAGGGTGGACGTCCTTCATAAAATAATGATCTCCATCAACATAGTGATTTATTTATTTATTTTTTTTTTACATTTAAAGACAAGTCCCTAAAAGCAATGTCCAAGTCAAGTCTTAATTGTTTGTTCTTTTTTTAGCAACTTAACAAACCGATCTGTGGAAATGAGTTTGTATGAAAATGTCCGTCCAGTGGTAAAGTTGGATATTATTTGCATATGGCAGCAAATACTTGGTGAAAAGGACATGGAAATGTGCACTTCTTGAAAATGAACAGCAAGCAGGCCGCAGCTCAAATTTGGATTAAATGATTGCTTTTGAAATTAAATGACACAAAGATTATCACAAGGTAAGACTTGGCTATATTCTTACTGTTTGTTGTTTGTTTATATAACAGTACTTTCCAATGGGTGATGAATATACGTGCCTTCTGATTGGTGTGTTTGATGCTGGACGTATTGATTGGGAATGAATGAATTAACAATAAATAGTAAAATGTCGTGTTTCATGCTGTTATGTGGGGTACTATAGAGAACATAATCGGGAATGCCATACCAAAATGAGTCTCTGTCTTCAATTTCAGTTTTTTTGCGACTTAGGTGTGACTTGAGTTGTGTTGTGTTTATCGTCATTGTTCATGATTGTTAATAAAGCAACTGTTATGATACATGTCAAGTGGTCACTGAAACTGTAAGTACATGTACATTAATTTTACTTCGTACTTATCTGAGTAAGATCGAGTGCAACCAAAAATCTTTATTTTCAGATGTTTTTGTCGTTGCCATTATAGTTATCATCCTTGATATGAGAAATGTAAAATTGCAATTGTGAGATATAAAGTCAGAATTACAAGATGTAAACTCACAAATTACTGAATTTATTCTGTGATGGAATCAAGCCTCAATTAAAAAAAAGTCAGATGTTGAAATCTTTTAAGCATAAAAATGATGTCTAAATGAGCCACTCTCTTGGTTTTGAAGCTTTAAAGACCTGTGAATTGGGAAGCACTTTTGCAACTAAAAGGAGCAAGTATCATAAGTATGATTAAGGAAGTGAATTCGCATAGGTTTTATAGCTCATTGAAGTTTTAATGGAAGCACTTAGCTTTGAGACTTATTGACGTCCTCTTGGGAGCAGAGCGAACGAGAACAAGCCATTTAAAGTAACGAGGCTCTCCATGCTGTAAGACACTAAACAGAGTCCAGAAGTTTAGCTTGTGGTGTGTTAAAGTACTTGAAGATACATGTAGATAACTTCAGCTGCCATACTCTTTAAGCAGTGATAGATTTGAGGGTTCACATCACAATTCTGGAATGGAAACATCAGGACGTGAATTAAAATATCCAAAATGGATATAAAAACTAAAAAAATACATGCCATGTCGTCACTGTCACCACCAAATATTTTACATATTCTTATCTTTAAGATATCTTTAAGTCTGGTTTCAGACACAACCTTAGGTTATCCAACCTCTCTGGTCTCGACTCTCTTGGTCTCGGTCTCGACTCGGACTCGACTCTCTTTGGTCTCGACTCGGACTCAACTCTCTATGGTATCGGTCTCGACTCGGACTCGACTCTCTTTGGTCTCAGTCTCGAATCGGACTCAACTGTCTTTGGTCTCGATCTCGACTCAGACTCCACTCTCTATGGTCTCAGTCTCGACTCGGACTCGACTCTCTTTGGTCTCGACTCGGACTCGACTCTCTTTGGTCTCAGTCTCGAATCGGACTCAACTGTCTTTGGTCTCAGTCTCGACTCGGACTCGACTCTCTTAGGTCTCGGTCTCGACTCGGACTCGACCCTCTATGGTCTCGATCTCGACTCAGACTCGACTCTCTTTGGTCTCAGTCTTGACTCGGACTCGACTCTCTTTGGTGTCGGTCTCGACTCAGGCTCGACTCTCTTTGGTCTCGGTCTCGACTCGGACTCGACTCTCTATGGTCTCAGTCTCGACTCGGACTCGACTCTCTATGGTCTCGGTCTCGACTCGGACTCGACTCTCTATGGTCTCGGTCTCGACTCGGACTCGACTCTCTTTGGTCTCGGTCTCGACTCCGGCTCGACTCTCTTTGGTCTCGGTCTCGACTCGGACTCGACCCTCCATGATCTCGGTCTCGACTCGGACTCGACTCTCTATGGTCTCGGTCTCGACTCATACTCGACTCTCTATGGTCTCGGTCTCCACTCGGACTCGACTCTCTTTGGTCTCGACTCAGGCTCGACTCTATTTGGTCTCGGTCTCGTCTCGACTCAGACTCGACGCTCTTTGGTCTTGGACTCGACTCGACCATCTATGGTCTCGGTCTCTACTCGGACTCGAATCTCTTTGGTCTCGGCCTCGACTCAGACTCGACCCTCTATGGTCTCGGTCTCGACTCAGACTCGACGCTCTTTGGTCTTGGACTCGACTCGACCATCTATGGTCTCGGTCTCGACTCTCTTTGGTCTCGGTCTCAACTTGGACTCGACTCTCTATGGTCTCGGTCTCGACTCGGACTCGACTCTCTTTGGTCTCGGCCTCGGCCTCGACTCGCTTTCGACTCTCTTTGGTCTCAGTCTCGTCTCAACTCGGACTTGACTCTCTTTGGTCTCGGTCTCGACTCGGACTCAACCCTCTATGGTCTCAGTCTCAACTTGGACTCGAGTGAGCTGGTCTCGACTACAACACTGTTTATCCTACACTGGAATGATATTAAATGAAGAAAGTGAGACAGGAAGAAATTCTTAAAATTAATAAACTCATTTAAAACAAAACTTAGAACTCTGTTAATTCTCCTAATCTATGAAAGAGCAACCTTTAATCCTGCAATACAATCTTCTTCTTGGATGTGTCTTTGAAGTGCATGTTCAGTTTAGAGAAATCACAAACGTAATGGGTGGTAATCCACATTGTGGAGGCATTCGCTCGATGTGGGCCTACTTTTATTATGTGTAGGCATCTAACCAGACTGTTCCTCATCTAGCTTGAAGGCTTGTCTCATTAATTACTTGACTTCCAGATATCTCTGGCTGGTGTGTACAGACACGGATTGATGTAGGTTAGAAAATAAGGTGAATATTTGGTCTTGGTTGCTGGTGATTTGTAGGGTGCGAGTCAATTACGTTTTTGCCACAAATCAAGCCTATGAGCCGAAACCTGTCTTCTTGCATTATGAATCATCATCTGTGATTTAGTTTGTTTCCCCAGCACTGATATGCATTCCAGCATCTACAAAGATGACAAGGCATCCAGAGAAAAAGGACTGTTGCGTTTTCATAAACCTATGACTAAGGTCACAGAGTTCCAGCAGGAATAAACGCAATATTGATATTTCTTTCTAAACCAAATAGGTACGCCTTCATTAAATATTATGAGCACCATTTCCATAATACTCAGCATCTCCAGTGCATGTAGGAGGCTTTTAACAGCAAACGTGTGTCCAGGCCAGAGGAGAAATGGAAATAAGTGAAGAGGTTTCGGAAACGTTAGCAGCATGTTACAAGATGAAGAAGTAAGCCACATCTGCAGGGTTAACTCGAAGTCATTCTCATGTGAATCAGGTCTTGAGAATAAATGCCTGCTGGGAGAATATGCAATCCTACCTCAGCCTTTTAATTATATGGCAGAGGGATTTTATGTTGAACTTGGCAAGAAGCGCTCTGACCAAAACAACTAGATCCGTGTTCTCTTATAGGCTGCCAGTGGCACATTTTTGTCTGTCAATGCCAAGCGTAATTATCCTGCAAAATAAATGAAGACGTTTTTATAACCTCAGTCAGCCAGAGCGCAATGATTCTGTGCCCTTAATACATTCATAACGTCATAGAAAAATCCTACCTGACTTTTTGACTGGTTTTTAGCACAGCACTAGTGATATTAGAGTAAAAAATGCTCATATTTCAGCCGTGACGATTTTCTTTCAGGCTACACACGTTTTTCATTCTTTTTCATTTAGCTTTTACGTCCTTTATGTGTGTATATGAGGTTTAACTTGGTTTCAGTTCAAACATGATCATACTCCTTCTCATCAAAGAAGCCGTTACCTTAGAAAATTCCATAAATTTCCACTTAATCAACTTTTATGTGTATTTGAATGTTAGATGCGATTAATCACGATTTGCCAGCGCTAACATGGAAATACTTTTCAATACTTTTTTAAAATTTATGATATTTTCTATGGTAACAGCTTGAGTAGAGAACCTCTTTAAAATGTATTATAATATTATACATTTATAATTGATAAAAGTGTGCGTGTATTAGTGCTGTAGCGGCGCGTCGATGACGTCGATGATTCGACGTCAAAATTGCGTCGACGTCATATTTTTGCGTCGACGCTTCCTTATTTATTTATTTTTTGCATGTTCCCCGCGGTACAGCTTGCCACACACACGTGGGAGACCGAAACATTGCAGAATAGAGGACGAAGACAACTAGAAGTGAATGTGCTATCTATTAAATGAATCACACACAGTAAACAAACCCTTAAGAAAAAAAAATGCAATTTAGACGCGCAAACTGGGTGCCGGTGTGGTGAGACGTACAAGCTCGGGCAGATTCGGCTTGAAGTCGTTCCCGGACGCGGCGCCGGGCGCGTTGTTACAAAAAAAGGCGTACACACAGCCCGCCACAGTCTTCCTGGTCTTGCGCACCCAACGGGTCATTTTTTCCGTGCGCACATTCGCGCTCGTGCGGACGTGTCGAGTATAAACCAGGCTTTAAAGGATTAGTTCACTTTTGAAAAAAACTTTTGCTGATAATTTACTCACCCCCATGTCATCCAAGATGTCCATGTCTTTCTTTCCTCAGTCGAAAAGAAATTTAGGTTTTTGATGAAAACTTTCCAGGATTTTTCTCCATATAATGGACTTCAATGGGAACCGGATGGTTCAGGTCCAAAAGATAGTGTTAATAACAGTTTCAGATGCAGCTTCAAATGTCTTTAAACGACACCAGACGATGAATAAGGGTCTTATCATGCGAAACGATCGGTTATTTCAATGCTTATTCCAAAAATGTAACTTTTCTAAGGACAAATGCTAGCCTAGCTCTATTCTGTGAGGCGCGTTTGTAACGTCACGTAATACGTAATTACGTTCAAAAGGTCACGGGCGACGTAGCCGGAAGTACAGAATCAAAATCGTCCGACATCGTTGTTTTACCTTATAATTCCTTTTTTGTAAACGGCGTTTGAGTTAGTTTTCACGTTCAACCTATGCGTTCAACTTGTAAACACTCTGACTCTGTACTTCTGGCTACGTCGCCCGTGACCTTTTGAACGTAATTACGTACTACGTGACGTTGCAAACGCGCCTCACAGAATGGAGAAAGGCTAGCATTTGTCCTTAGAAAAGTTACATTTTTGGAATAAGCTTTGAAATAACCGATCGTTTCGCATGATAAGACCCTTATTCATCGTCTGGTGTCGTTTAAAGACATTTGAAGCTGCATCTGAAACTGTTATTAACACTATCTTTTGGACCTGAACCATCCGGTTCCCATTGAAGTCCATTATATGGAGAAAAATCTTGGAATGTTTTCATCAAAAACCTTAATTTCTTTTCGACTGAGGAAAGAAAGACATGGACATCTTGGATGAGATGGGGGTGAGTAAATTATCAGCAAAAGTTTTTTCAAAAGTGAACTAATCCTTTAACTCCGTGTCAGCACGCGCTCTGATCAGTAGGTGAACTCCGCCTCCGACTCCGTTTCCCTCCTCAGCTGATATTAATATTTAAACATTCTCTATGATAAAAAATGTTTGTAAAAAATATTTTAACACGGTTTTGGCGGTTGTAGAGTTATGATGGTGTTCAAATACATAACATTAGACTAACGTTAGCCAGCTTATAGTATCTTGATTCAGTATGCTAGTATTTATTTGAGATATTGTTTTTTTATTAATTGAGCAGCAGAAAAATATTCTTTATATTAGTCGTCCAATTAGTCATTAGATTAGTCGACTAATCGATAAAATAATCGCCCAACTAATCGTTTAGTTAATAATCGTTTACCCCAGCCCTAGCGTGTATCGATTAAGCAATTTGCAATTGATTGATTTGACAGCACTGTTCAATATATAATGCATATGTACTTTTACATTGTATTTCTTGCAATTAAGTACGTTTGCATGGACGGCCCACAATTTTAAAAGGCTCGTCGAAACATTTTAGATTGTGATTAGCTATCAAAGTTTTGAAAAGTGACATCCTACGATTTCCTTTTGTGGCTGTGTAACCTCCACTTCTCGATCTGTAATTTATTGCTCTGTTGACGTTCGCCCTCTCTCTTAACAATCAGTGTTGACATTTTATGGTCTCTAGGCCGCGGCATCCAGGGCTAAATCCGTGTAAAATACAAAGGATGTGGCTGGGAAGAAAGAAGCGCTTGTAAAAAAGCAAACCCGCGGTCTGTTAGTGGAGCGCTGGCTGATACAGCATCCAACCGCCTCTGCCAGTAAGGGGTTTGAATAGCTTCAAAACACAAAGACATTCCATCAGATGGTTTAAGTTACAGTTTAATGGAGGCGTGCATTCAGATAGCCACTCTATATTTTATTCCCCCAAAGCCACAATTACCGTGCGGCTGAGTAGGGTGAATAAAACACCAGTGCAGTCAGCAGGCTCTTTTTTTTTTCCACCGTGGCATGGCATGCTGCTGCGTCATGCTGTTTTGCAGATTCAGCAGATGTTTTTATGAGCAGAATAACCACAACGGGCATAAATGTGGGCAATTCCTAACCACCTCGGAGAAGACATTTTCAGGGGAGGACCCAAGAAATGGGCTTTTCTAAACCAACATCCTTCCAGCTCAGTCATGTAATTATAGATATTTCATTGTGCCTTATGCCGTATTTGAATAAACAACCACGCTGGGAAAGAATTTTCACTCAGGAATTGCTCGCAAAGAAATGGCAAGTTGAATTAAGCTTCGAAAGATTTTGTTTTACACTTAGTTTAATGATGAGTGTCAGGTTGTTTGTCATCCACAAAGTCTGTAAATAAAAATGAAATAAAGTCATTCACCCTTCATTTGGACACAAACCTTTTGTGTAACAAACAGAGCTGGATAAGATAAGCTGTTGTTCTTGCCTTCTCACATATAAATGTGCAGCCTTAGACTTTCAAGGTTTGATGTCGATAACAATGAACCGTTTGCACAGTGTTTAACGGCACATTTCCACTTTCATTTAGCAGGGTACATCTCACGAACTAATAAACACTGCTGTGAAACTGGCTGCAGCAACATAGCAAACACACTGAAAGCTGAATATCTTGTCAATTACATGAATATGCTTATTTTCTTTTTCAATGTCTTAGCTAGTTTGCTGAATGAAGTGTAACACGCTAATTGTGACATTGAAGTTTAGTAGCGTATACTGCATTGCTTAAATGTATATTTAACAAAAAATTATCATCGTCAGATAGTCATCATCAGAACTGACACATTAACATTGAACATTTTTGTCATATTTAAAAGATACATTTCAGAGGACTTTTATACAGTGCACAAGTCACATTGACTACTTATATTTTGCTTTTTTGTAATTTTGATTACATTGAAAAGAGCATTTTAAGACGTAATGAGTACATGATGACAGAATCATGTTTTTTTTAGGCTGAACTAACCCTTTAAAGAGCCCCAGTAATGCTATTTTAAAGGTTCTGATATCTATTGTACTAATATCTATTGCAGCATGAGTTAAATATGACGATACATGACATTGATTACAAGCTGTTTAATTGACGTCTTTCCACGGTTGAAACGCTGATTGAGCTAATCAATGTGACATGATCCGGATTTCGATAAGTTGTACTCTATCTTTTAACGCACTTTCAGATGCTCATTCATGTTTATTTGGCGCTGTGACTCGTATTATTAAGCCGGAAGAGAGATCAGCGCTGCTGCTTCTCCAGAGCGATCTCACGCCACAGCGCCAAAACCTTATTTATGTTTTTGAATTTCTAAAGAAAATGGACATAATTTGAAAATTGAGACTGTTTCATATCAATAGTAACAAAGGACAAAGATTATTGCGATTTGTTGGATGCGCGCAGCCGCGATACAATGTCCCATTCATTCAAATGAAACAGGATGACTAATCGATTCTTGAGATTTAAGAATCAATATCGGTTCGTAAAAATGACAATCGATTAATATCGAGAGATCGATATTTATTACCGAGCCCTACATCCATGTACCCTTCATTAATGCAGGATGGTACATTAATTTAATGTAATCCAACCCCTGATGTCATACCAACTGGCAGTGCATCTCAATAGCCTCTTCTTCATGGTGTCTACCTTCCCCCTGAACTTGCAATTCCCCACATATCCTGCCAGTGGAAAATCCATTCATGTCCTGGCAAAAGGGTGCCGGCACAATTCCTCCTCCTTTGTTGATCAAGCGACGACCCACTCCTCTGAACCACAGAGGAACCTCAAAAAGCCTCACCTCCTTAATCTCCTCTTGACTTTCTCTTGTTGTTCAGTTGTTTGTGGTTTGGAAAGCGTCTCCCTCTCACTTCTCTGTGTCTTCTTGAAAGGCTTGATGGGAGGTCAGTAAGGCAAAGAGATGTGTTTGATTCTGAAACAATCTGAGTTTTGTGCTGATTATATCAATCTAACTCTTAGAAGAAAAGGTTCTATATAGAACCTTAAAAGGTTCTATCAGCGCTACGTTTTTGGAACCCCTAAAAGGTTCTATACACTCTTAAAAAAGGGTTCCTCTAGGTTCTATATAGAACCCTGAGGTTCCATACTTGGCCAATAGAACCTTTTACCAAAAGAAAATGGTTCTATATAGAACCATTTTGGAGTTCCATATATATAGCGGGGGATGGAACCATTTCTGGTTCTAAATAGAACCATTTCTTCTAAGAGTGAGTGTGTACCATAGCATTACTATTGGACATGTTACTATATTTCTGGATGGATATGCCACAGTTACAAAATGAACATGGACATGCATATTTGTTTGCTTTTGGACATGGTACACTCTAAAAAATGAGTTGTTTCAACCCAAATTTGGGTCAAATATGGACAAACCCAAATGTTGGGTTAAAAATGCAATTAAAAAATGTACAGTTGAAAGTGAAAAATGTACTGTTGGGGGTTTGTCCATATTTGACCCAAATTTGGGTTAATTGGTACTCATTTGAATGTGGCAATAGGATCACAATCAAAATATTTCATAAAAATGATCATAGTAAAGCTATGTTTTTTGGACATGGTACTGTTGTACATGGTACACTTATTTTGTCTGGTGGACTGGGGTTAAATAGTTAAACTTAAATGTATTACCAAGTTTGGATTTTATTTTGTATGTACCACCATTGTAGGCTATATGAGCATGGCAGTCATTCAGTAGTTATTTATGACCATCAATATTTTGTCTGTGGAAATTGTTCCATGACAATTCATCGACCATTCAGTAACCCATAAAACAAGAAGACAAGCATAATAAATGTTCAATATGATCAGAAGCTATTTTCATTAAGTCCTGGAAAAGACGCAATAAAAACACACTTGCATTAAAATTTCACAATCGCTGTAGATCTGCGCTCGGAGCAGCTAAATTGGCAATAAAATGCAAACAGAGAGGAGTGGTGATTAGATCGCACCTTCATGTGTCGTTACGGGCCTCCGGTGGAGTGTTAGATCCACACCGGATTAGCAAAAACAGCCCATAAAAGCCATAAAAGACTCTCACACTTGACATGTAAAGTCCTGCTGGCTGAAGATAATTTATGGCTGTTTTCCACCGCTGCGTTTGCAACAACCTCTGCTGTTCAGGAGCAAACGTGTTTATGTCTGACAAGTACACTGGAATTCATAAAGCTCACATTTTTCTTGGAATGTATTACGGGATGATGTTTGACGCAACAGAACATGGAAGAGAAGTAAATTCACAAGTGGAGAATTACAGTGAAAACACATTATATACACATCATTCCAAAGTGATTTAACATTGTTTGGTTAACCTAAAACTGCATGCAAAGGCGCTCTCTGTGGACATGGGTGTAGCCATTATAGACATGCATGTGGTTTGTTTTGACAGACGATTGAAAGGCCGAGAATGTAACTTGGAAAAAAAAAATAGCCATTTTTGTCCAGCACTCTCGCTAAAGTCGACCAAGAGCTCTTCCAGTTAAAACACAAAAAGCCTTTCATAAAGTGATATGTCCTGATAGGCCTTAAACGGCTATTTGCACAGTATTGATTGGAAGACTGTGATTGCTGTAAGTAATGCAAGCTTTTAGAGTGCCAAACTAAATGGATAATGCTAAACGCTATCTGCAAATGGCTCCGTTAATAAGAGCGGAGGATACAAAAAAATGTAAGAATTGCTAATGAGTTTTTTCAGTGAAAAATGGCATTATCACCAGCACTGGAGTCATCATGACTTCATCTTTCAGCTAAACAATTATAACAGTTATAAACAATACAAAAACTAGAATGAAATATAATTTAACAGCCTATATGTGTTAGTGATTATAGGTTTTGTTTTGTTTTTTGACAGATAGACAGACAGAAAGACAGACAGACATTAAATAAAATAACACAAACGACACCTAATTTTTCCAGAATGACCCGTTTCTGAATCTCGATCTGCCTTTATGACAACTTAAATTGCACTTGGGAAGATGAAAACAAACAAATACAGAGATGCCATTAAATATTTAACTGGGCTACAGCAATTCAAGATGTTCCAGGCAATAAGCATCGCTATTCTAAATGTCAGATAAAGAGGATGACAAAACAAATACTGTGAGAATGTGCCATCTGTGCACAAAGTCCCTCAGACAAAGGACAGTGCAGACAGATACTGTGTATGCTCTCCCATCTGTGCTTACGTTATAAAAAACATTATCTTATAAATGGCTTCACCCTAAAATATTCACAAGGGAGAACATTACAATGATTATCTTAATTTTTCATTAACACAGAATAATGAAGTGGATCATGTGGAAAAATGTAACAGGATTGAATCTTACAAGGGATATTGCACATTAAATGGGTACTTCACCACTGGGAAAAATGGGCTTTCATTAAAACTTGGCTGCCTATACGGGAGAAAAGCGGGACAAAAGTTAAAATTGGTGCTACCTGACTAGAGAAAACACGTAGAAAAGTCTGTTTTATTCCCTTTTGCTGAATAGGTATGGAAACTACAACACCCATAATGCACTGAGCATGTTCACTCCCACCAGTCTGCTATGGATGAACTCACCCGAGTCTAATACCGCCTTGCTTTAGTAGGGAATACCTCTTAGCAAACTTTTAGTCATAATAGCGTTGACTTGTTCCCGGAGCAAGAATTCAAAGAGTAAACATTTAGTGGGAGTGAGTTGCTTTCGGTTTCCTCGGTTAAGGATCCGGTGTGTTGAAGGCAGTGGATAAAGATGGCAAGGAATCATAAATATGAAGAGAACACCGTGATGTAAATATAGTAGATTCAGTGATAAACGTACCCTTACATTTACGGTGTTGCTCTGTCGATCTGACTGTCCGTCGGCAGGCATACAAAAATGCAGAATAATTAGCTCACTAACTAACTGAAATGGAACCTCATTTATTATGTGGATACAATTAAAGTCAGTGGGGTCCAAAACATTATTTGACCCCTCTGACCTTAAAACAAGTCTTTATAATATCTCTTTTTGTGTTCCAGTGCGGATTTGGGTGAACTATCCCTTTAGGTCATTTGAATGATGGGATGCTGCCTTAGAATTTGCCTTGAAGACATGATAAAAATATATTGCCTATAACTTTTTGAACGATCTAGGGTGCCCTCGTTGTGTGAAAAATTATAATTAATCAGTAAAAAATCCCATTAGCAAATTTTATATATAGATATATATATACCCACTCTAAAAATGCTGTTTTTTCTTTTTTTTTCAAAAATATGGGTAAAATATGGAAAAACCCCAAATGTTGGGTTAAAAATGTATTTAAAAAAAATTAAAGTTGAAAGTGAAAGTTGAAGTTGGGTTAAAATTTTAAATTACATTTTTAACCCAACATTTGGGTTTGTCCATAATTGACCCAAATTTGGATTGAAATATCCCAGCATTTTTTAGAGTGTGTGTGTATATATATATATATATATATATATTAGGGGTGGCACGGTACATGAAAACACACCCGAACCGTTCGGTTCGCTTGTCTCGGTTCGGAGCGTGTGTGCGTCTCACGGTTCGACGCATGCGCAATGTAACCTCGTGCCCGTATGTGACGTGTGTTTTCTTTTCGCGCGACATAAACGTGTTCGACTTGGACCGGCGCTGCACAGAGCGATCGGTGAATATCAAACTAGCGCGAGTCGGCTCCGTATGCATTCATCACTCTCGCGGTATTTGATGTCATTACCGATCGCTCTGTGCAGCGCCGGTTCAAGTTAGTAAACAAGCCAGTAAAAGTGGAGTATCATGGAGCGCTGCAGGTCACGGCACGCGGAGAAATGGCAAGTGGGAGAGATGAGGGAGTTGGAGGATGCGCCAGCGTCGTATGAGTCTATGGTATAAGTCCGGTGTGTGGGAACATTTTGGATTTCATGTTATGATATTTTAATATAACGCTACAGTGGCACTTTATGGCTACGTTCACACTGCAGGCTGAAACGACCTAATTCCGATTTTTTTGCCCCTATGCGACCTGTATCTGATTTTTTCATGACAGTCTGAACGACACAGATCCGATCTTTTCAAATGCGACCCAGGCCACTTGGGTATGTGGTCCAAATCCGATATGTATCCGATCTTTTGAAATGCGACTTCAATCTGAACGGCCAGGTCACATATATCCGACCCGCACGTCATTGCACGCACCTATAGCTAGCCAATACACGCTAACTCCAACGTGTTTCTGCACTGTTATGGGCCGCTGCAGACGTGTCTCTTCCCCAGTGTTGTGCCTGAACGCGTTCATATACTGTATTACTGCCTGATGAACATTACTGTGAACACGTTCATTCTGGTGTCTGTGAACGTGCGCTCTCTCTCAGTATAACTTTGTACAGTAGGGTGCCAGATTGATTTCTATAGAGCCTTCCAGGCGAAAACCTGGCTAAAACACATGTAAACATGCTTTAAAATGTAGCGAAAAAACACCCAATCTGGCAACACCAGCCACCAGTGTCGCACCGCGGCCGCAGGTGACAAAGCAAGGAGCGCCGAGGACGCGCACTATCAATTAAACGGGGTTTATGACGAGCCTCGGTGAGGATCGGAAAAATCTTACATTTATGTGCAAACTTTGCCCGTCGATAAAATAATTGTTGTCTGTGTTTGTATATGTGCTGTGGCAATAATAATAATAAAACAAAAGCTAGCAAGTAGCAACATATGGAAAAAAGGACTATTCCGCAAAAAGTGACGTCGTTGACCGTTGATTACTCTTCTGCGCATGCGGGTCACTTCTGGGTCATTTCACGTTCACACAGGAGATCACAAAAGGTCGCATTTAATTGGAAATGTGAACGGCCTTGCAAAAAAATCGAATTTTTTCAAAAAATCGGAATTGAGCATTAAGCCCTGCAGTGTGAACGTAGCCTAAGTATAGATAAGAGCTTCAGTCATACGTTTCGAAATCCTGCACTTTAATTTTAAGTGGAAAAAAAGGTACCCTCACATTTTGGGAATAGAAGCATTGTTGATACTGTTTTTGTGTTGAGGCTGAACTTAAATTTCACTTTATGTTTATGGCCTTTCCTATTGCTATAGCTTAATTATCTATAGGCAATGAGGTTTCATGTATATTGACATTTAAAAGACAGTGTTTTAAGAGTTCCTCTATTTTTCTTTTAAAAGATAGAATTTTGGTAAGAGCTACAAAAGTTAGCAGTTGATACATGAAAGTTAATTTCTTTGTGTAAATAAGATTTATGTGATAAAAATGCACAAGTTCTTGTAGAGATAGATTCTCCTTTTTTTGCCAAATAAACAAAAAGCATGTCAATGTCTTCTCTCTTGCTGTATCTAAATCTCACCTAGCTTTCCTCTGAGATAGTCCCAAAATGTGCTTAAAGTCAAAGAGTCAAATTCAGTTTGTGCATGATTGCATGAATATAATATATATTTTTTTAATACTGTATCCTAAAGTGTGGATAATTAAGCTATATATCACATGCTGAAGTACATTTCTTGAGTGTTAAGATTAAAAGAAAAAATAACAAGAACCGTACAGAACCGAAAACCGTGACCCTAAAACCGTGATACAAACCGAACCGTGGGTTTTGTGAACCGTGCCACCCCTAATATATATATATATATATATATATATATATTAGGGTTGTGTATATATATATATATATATATATATATATATATATTAGGTACAAAATAAAAGTCTGTGTTTACATAATATATTTGTGTGTGCTGTATATAATTATTTTGTATATATAAATACCTATGCATGCATGTATATATTTAAGAATTATTTGCTCTTAAATTCTGTATATATATATATATATATATATATATATATATATACATAATCTATATTATATAAATATAAATATTTTATATATGAATAACACATTTTCTTAAATATATACATGCATATTTGTGCATTTATATATACAAAATAATTATATAGAGCACACACAAATATATTATGTAAACACAGACTTTTATTTTGGATGCGATTAATCGCAACCTAATATATATATGTATATATATATATATATATATATATATATATATATATATATATAATTGTAATCACAGCCAAACTGAACTGTCAGAAATACCTCACAGTTCAGTTTGGCTGAGATTATGATGTTTCCATTTGAGATGTAAAAAAAATATACATATATATTATAAATTGTCAAGGAAACATAAGCCTTGGTAATACTCGAGAGTTAAATAAATGTATAAGAACATCAGATCATATGTTACAGAAAAGTCCCACAGGTCAAGCCAGAAACTTCACCATCTGCCACTTTGATAAGCAATATCTAAATGAAAGGAACAGTGCATGCGACATCTTTTGTCCTTTATTCTCAGAAATCAGATGCTTGAGGAAGTGATCAAAAAGCAGGTGTTCCCAGTTTCATTCCCAATCCCTTGAGCATCACGCAGATGATCATGCTTCGTCTCACACTCAGAAACGAGACGAGGGGTGGCATTGCTCAGGCGTCATTTCACTGGCATCATGGGAGCCTGACCTCTCTGTCTGGGATTTTTTTCCGCATGTATAATAAATAGCTCACGGCATGTATAATAAAAAAGCATGCAGCGCTCGCTTTTCTCATGCGCACGGGGAAGTTCCTGAAAGCGTCTTTATTTTGATACGCTGCAGCTAACACTCCTGTTTTGTCATCCACACTTGTTCAGGAGAGAATTCAGCGCTTTTATACAGTATGTAACACACACTACCGGTTCCTATGAATTGCTGACGTGCGAGTTGATGGATCACTGCTCTGATCTAATACACGGGATATTGTGCATTCATCGCAGAAATAGATATGTCTATAGACTCTAACTAACCCATAACCACATTATATTCACAGCCACGTTGCATAGATAAACTGGATTTCTGAGGCCAGCTACATGGGGAAATGCTTTATCTGGAACGTTCCTCGCTGGCTTATCGGCCAGTGGCGCCTCCAGAAATTTTTCGTAGGGGTGGCCAGATGGGGCCAGTTAAAATCTTGGGGTGGCACACCAAAACTACAGTATAAACCATAATTTCAGAATTGTTTTCTACTGTTGTAATAAACCAGCCTGTAGAAAACTATCAGAAAGACTTAAGGAAACTCCTACTGATATACTTTGGTTTATTGTGTAATATTTAATGTTACTAATGATATTAGTAGGGCCCAACTAATATATATTACATTGTATAATGATATATATTATATGATATATAAGGGTCCTTGCCCCACAGCAAATTTCCAGATACTTACATAATTGTGATGAATTTAATCATTTTTAAGTTATTAGTTTGCAGTGTAAGATTACAGTTAACACATTTAAATATTACATAAATGTATTATGAATTTTTAATACACTTAATGATTGTATACATCAGCAGCAAAAAGTAATTCTTGAAAAAATCTGCACAGTAATTTTATGAAATCTAAATATGTTAATAAAACAAATTACTATTAGTTCTCTTTTAAAATTCAATCAGGCAATCATGTCACAATTTTATATTTATATATTAATGTCAAGAATTCAGAAGTGCATAGCCTAAACTACAAATAAATTATATACAATTAAATTATGCTTATTTAAAATGTATTGAGCAGGCTAGGTATAACAAAATATATTGGCTTTTAATAATATTTCAGTGCGCAAACCCATGATTACATGAAAAACAGAGAGCACACAGCGTGTATGCGCATCGCGGGTGCAGAATGATGTGCTCAAAGCAACATGGAGTCACAGACTCACAGTGTGCAGCAGCACTGCGCTTCAGAAGTGTGCATTTAAAAGCTCATGTCACAAATCGAAGAAATGTTGAGCGCACAAATCCAAGTGCGATTTGTTCCTTTGTTTCACAGTTATTGTGCGTTTGATGCCGATTCATAATCCTTGTGATATGTATGTGTGATCTAACAGAACACGGTAGTGAGTCGTTTAAAAACAGCAACAAACTCCAAGAAAATAAAGTAATTTTATGCGAATATACAGACTTTTATCTACAGATCATGCATTTATAATGTCAATATATCATATTGGAGAGAGTTTTACCGTGCATCCAAGAGGCGCGCGTGCTGTTTGAATATGAATGGAGAATGATGACAGCCGCAGAGGAGGGAAAACGAGTTTATACTTTAATGATGTAAATATACTTCTGTTCTGTCCCTCACATTAAGCTATGGAATGACTTCAGATGACTTTGTCACCCAAAACTGACGTAAAAAAAGCGGGAGGTGCCGAAAAGCGCGCTGTTTGCATCCCTGCCTGTCCGAACGTGGCAAAAACGCACCTAAAAGCTGCTATAACAGTATACCATTTGGCACTTAAAAAGCACGTCACGACACATAATTCCCCGTCTTCTTTTACTTAAGAATATTTTTGACTTATTTATAAAATGCATAACTGATGCTACAAAAATTAATACTGGCCATTGGGGTGGCCAATGGGGTGGCCAGGAGTCGGCCAGGGGTGGCCATGGCCACCCCTGGCCACCCCCTGGTGGCGCCATTGTTATCGGCATGTTCATAGTTGAGAAATTTTCAGACGGACAACCTTTTACCCAAAGCCTCTTTTTTCGACACAAACAGCCCAGCTCAAAGCTCAGCAGACAGTGAAACCCCAGCACGCTTAACCTTTCCATTGATGCTGGAGATTCTCGCAGACAAACTCTGACTATATATTCATATCCAGAAAACCCTTTATGTGCAAAAAAATGCAACTGTGTGTTTCCCATGAGCAGGATTGCGAGTGAAAAAAATACTAGGAATACAAAAGCATGTAGAGGAGGAAGCAGAGCAGATTTAGAATGTGTCTTTCATGTGAAGATAACTTGCCTCTTCGTGGATTGTCTAAAAAGGGGATTTACAGTAATTTGCAGCTGAAGAAAAAGAAACTGCAAGTCATTCTTTTTCAAAAAAAGGCTTTGTGACTTGAGCAGAGTGTGACAAATTGTGATTTTAAAGATTTCCTCAATGGTTTGAGGTTTGAATGATCATAAGTGACTGTAGAAACGTTTACATTTTTACAAAAGACTTCTATTTCAAATGCTGCTGAAATGAAATGATTCATCAAAAGAATTAAAGCTGCAAGCAGCATTTAGGGGTGCTCAAGCAGTAGTTCACTTAAAAAAAAAAATAAAAAAAACAACTTTTGCTGATAATTTACTCACCCCCATGTCATCCAAGATGTCCATGTCTTTCTTTCTTCAGTCGAAAAGAAATTAAGGTTTTCGATGAAAACATTCCAGGATTTTCTCCATATAATGGACTTCAATGGGAACCAAATGGTTCAAGGTCCAAATGAGAGTTTCAGTGCAAACTGTTCAAAGGGCTTTAAACGACACCAGACGATGAATAAGGGTCTTGTCTAGCGAAACGATCGCTCATTTAATAAATACATAACAAAGTTTAAGTTTTGTAAACACAAATGCTCGCCTTGCTCTGTTCTGTGATGCACATTTGTGACTCTCCTGTTCGAACTCGTTCATCAAAATGAACACATTTTTGAAGGGTCCTAGATAACACCCTTATTCAATGCCTGGTGTTGTTTAAAGCCCTTTGAAGCTGCACTGAAACTCTCATTTGGACCTTGAATGGTTTGGTTCCCATTGAAGTCCATTATATGGAGAAAATCCTGGAATGTTTTCATCAAAAACCTTAATTTCTTTTCGACTGAAGAAAAAAAGACGTAGACATCTTGGATGACATGGGGGTGAGTAAATTATCAACAAAAGTTTTTTTGTTTTTGTTTTTATTTTTAAGTGAACTATGTAGCAAGCATTTAATCACTGAGATCATAGATGGAATAGACCATGTTTTAGCATGATATACACCACATTTCAGTGTGATTTTCATCATTTGCCATGTTCCAGTATGAATCTAGCATGGTTTACCATAGTTTTGTGTTTGGATTTATTGGCTTTTGACTGTATTTTGCCACGGACCACTTTCTAAATGACCCTGTTGTAGCCAACCAAATGCAAAATTTCAACTGTTTTTTTTTTCTTCGATAATTATTGATCTAGAGAGTCCAGAGAATAGACCTGGACTTGTCTGGTTCTGATCGGGCGAAAAACAAGGGACTAGTTTGCAAAAGTAGATTTTGGACAAAATTCGACATAGCGGAAATGTTTCGAAAAAAAAAAAAAAAAAACGTAATCGGAGATGTACATCTTGTCCGCTTTGAGCCAAGGATGGTGTTTTTACACAGTGGTGTGAAAACCTAAGTCAAACGGTCTAGGAGTTATGAGCATTTTAGTACTTTTGGTTGCTGTAGCGCCACCTATGGGCCAATCAGGCTCATACATTGATAGGTTATCCCCAAATTGAGGCCTACCGTCTGGCCAGGTTTCAAGTCTCTAGGCCTTACGGTTTTGGCTGCATGATGCGTTTTAGGGGATTTTTTTCACATTTTTCAATTATTTATTGTTCTATGTACGTTTATTTAATGAAGAAAAGCATGAAAGGGAGCTCAAAATTCAAATCTGGACCACAGTTTGGCAAACATACTTTTTTTTATAATGAGAGTCTTGGTATTTAGGGCAAGAGATTTGAACATATTTTTTTTTTTTTTCGAACATGTAGAAAACAAAAAACAAAAACAAAAAAAAACCAAACAATACATAAAAAAAAAAAAAAAACAACAATTTTATTGAATATTTCTTCTTTCTGGGCTTCTCATAATAGCTCCTCGTGTTTATTTTAAGAGATTTTTGTGGTGTTCATGCTAATATGCTCACAATACCCAACTAAATTCCCAGCATTGTTCAAATGACTTGTTGCAAAGCATCATAATAATAGTGAACATCAACTCAGTGCATTTTAATTAATATACCCTACAGGCAAAATCAAAAGTCAAATCACATCTTGAGTATACGAACTCGTGTTGGGATGAGCAACTAGTCAATTAGTGACCGGTGAGAGTTTTTGTCTTTGACATTTAACATTTGCATTAATAATTTTTAGCAACAATGCTGTAGGGGGTGAATTTGAATATGCAATATCTCAGAGAGAGTTTTAGCAGTTTAACATTTTACTGTGAGAAAATGTGTCTACACACAAAAACTACTTTGACTTTTAGTCACATAGTGATGGGAAGAATGGACCATTTTTACTGACTTGGACATTTCAACATTTCAATCAAATCTTTATTCAAGTCATGTGGTTCATTTGGGCAGAATTAAATTAAATGTTTTATTTTCAATAGCCATGATTTCAAAATTCATCTACTTGCGTGAACTTTGATATTCTAAAAAAAAATTAAAAATGTGCACGTGCATCCGACACACGAACGAATCTTTTTTTTTTCCCCGAGTCATATAAAAGATTTGTTCAAAATGATCGAATCGTTCATGATCGATGAATGCCACGTATTTTGTAAAATGACTAGTTGTGCACATCAGTTTAAAAATTTGTTCATGATTTGTAATCACAACATTTTTTCTTTTGTCAAATCAACTTAAATCATTTATGTAGTTCAGATAACATAATATTTTGACTTTCTGATGATTAAATCAATCTCCTTCATTGCATTAACTCAATTTTTACATTTCAATGAACTTAATTTTTTTACTTCATTTTTTAAGTTAAACCAACAATATTTTTTTACAGTTTGATCAAACGAAAAACTTCTCTACTTGGAAGTCAGGATCTAAATCCATTTAAATGTGTCTCAAGAGAGAATATCAATTAACAGTTGTAATCAGCAATGTTGAAAGCTGTAAAAAGAAAGCAAGAAGAGTGGCGTTGTCATTCACAACACAACAGTTGTTTTCTCTTCTCGCAATCTTAACTGTTACAGTTCTGCTCGTGAAAGTGGCTGTAATTAAAACGTTGAGCTAAACGTTGACGCTGATTTACGAGCGTCCGCAGTGACGGGCTCTAAAACGAAACAGGCTACATCACTCCAGCTCATCCTGTTGGGGTCGGCTTTCAGCTCTTGGCAGGAACGTCAAGAAGACGGGCTGAAAAAAGCGTCGTCCCTTAGCGGTGTCAGTCGGTTCACTGACGCTAGACAGAGCAATGTGACGACTGTCTCATCTGGATTCATGCATGTGTTTATACAGGAACTTTGACATGGCGATGGCAACTTGCTAATTCATGCTCCTAATCGGGACGCCGCGGATGCTGTGTTCATCACGTTGACTGATTTTGATGAAACTCTAGCTGTGTGTTCATTGTGGGAGGCCGATCACGACAAAGTTATAGCGCCACCAACTGGCAGCAGGAAGCAAAAATACCTTGAAACCTCCCGATTTTACCCGATTTGCTTAGTCACAAACTTAATCAGTATAATGTCAAAACAGAGCAGATGTAGACCTGTGAAAGGATTCTTGATATCTTAAATATGGTTGCCATGGCAACATATGAAACTTTAATAATAATTTTGGATGTTTTTAAAGCTATTGGCATGCTTCAAAATGCATTTGCATTTGTTTAGAATGAAACATTTTCATTCTAAACACTGTGAAAGCTCAAATTAATATATAAAAGTCATGTTGATTTGATCCTGATTAACTTAACATGTTCAAAAGTTTGGGGTTTGTAAAAATGTTTGTTAAATGGAATGGGGATGTTTTTAAAATCTCTTTTATTTAACCAAATTTAAAATAATTGTTTTCTATTGTAATATATTTACAAATGTAATTCATTCCCGTAATGCAAAGCTGAATTTTCAGTGTTATCACTTTAATAAACATTTCTGAATACTTTCAATGTTGAAAACAGTTCAGATTTTGTGGAAACTGTGATACATTTTATTTTTCAGGATTCTTTGATGAATAGAAAGTTCAAAACGAACAACATTCGTTTGAAATAAAAAAGTTTTTTTTTTAACATTATACTTCACGGTCATGTTTGATCATTGCATCCTATCTAAAAATAAGTGTTCATTTAATTAAAAAAAGTGTCAAACTTTTCCCAGCGAGTGTTTACCTTTAGATTTTGCAATTAAGCACAAAAGGTTATTTTTTTTTGCACCCATAATATTAAAGAGTTTATTATGCAGATATATAAATAAGTCAGGTAAAGGCCTTAATATTGAATTGCCAGTTTATTATTGTCACTCACACGTTTTTAGATTACAGCAGCCTACATGATTGGTTGATAATGTTTAATTAACTTTTTGCTTTCACAAGTTCACTTAGGAGTAGTTCACTTTAAAAAAAAAAAAAAACTTTTGCTGATAATTTACTCACCCCCATGTCATCCAAGATGTCCATGTCTTTCTTTCTTCAGTTGAAAAGAAATTAAGGTTTTTGATGAAAACATTCCAGGATTTTTCTCCATATAATGGACTTCAATGGGAACCAAACGGTTCAAGGTCCAAAAGACAGTTTCAGTGCAAACTGTTCAAAGGGCTTTAAATGATTCCAGACGATGAATAAGGGTCTTATCAAGCGAAACGATCGCTCGTTTTATAAATAAATAACAAAGTTTAAGTTTTATAAGCTCAAATGCTCACCTTGCTCTGTTCTGTGATGCACGTTCATGACAAACTCGTTTATCAAAATGAACGAATCTTTTTTCGTGTCATTTGGTTCATTCAATGAACAAAAGAAACGAGTTGACTCTGGAAAAGATTCGTTCATTTTGATAAGAGTCATTCAAACTGAAGTCCATTATATGGAGAAAAATCCTGGAATGTTTTCATCAAAAACCTTAATTTCTTTTCGACTGAAGAAAAAAAGACATTGCCATCAATTCATTATCAGCAAATGTTTTTTTTTTTTTTAAAGTGAACCACTCCTTTAACTTAAAATGGTTTTGTTGTGTGACAAATTATAAGTTAAGACTAAAATGACTAAAATGCAGTTTAAAATAGTTGTAGTTTAGCATGTCGCACCGAAGGACATGTCAAGTATCTCATCTCGAGTACACGCTCTCAGTTGGAGTCCAGTTGATTTCTGATGAGCAAATATCATAGCGCAGGTTTTTATCTGTCGAATATCATCTCGGACGAAACGGCACTCGCATGCTGTTTGTATACAGAACGCCAGGGGACATGCTCCTCACTGCGAAAAACACAAACAGCGAAACATCACGCTGGGTAATCCCCCGTCCAATTAGCCAAATCCACTCCACACTTCTAATCTATAGCAGCATGAGAGGAGTGTATTAACACGACTGCGCTCCTTCCCATAGGGAGAAAGGAGTGCGAGAACAAATAGTCCTAATGAGGAGCTCTGACCTATACGAGGCTCAGATCTTCACACTGCTAAAACTGTTCAGAGGGGTCGTGGTGGGCCCCGCACTTCACAAGGAATGCTTCAGGGGCCGAGCCTCGCCTGCCATTTGATCAGACGTTGAGAAGGGTCACAAAGCCGGCCCCATGTGAAGCAGCGAGAGCGCATTTGGTATGCAGAGCCGAGAGCGAGTGGCTTGCATGACTGGTTCAACTGGCATTTGACATCACTTCCAAGATCTGGGGCGGCGGGGAAGGGTGAGCTGTAGACACAAGAGACGAGGATGGAAACTTTCTTTCCTCTGTTACAGAAGTATCAGTGCTTTAAGTGACGCCATTTAACTCTGTTAGTTCAGGTCAATTTTACTTTAAAGTCACCAAAATTGACAATTCTTTTATTTATAATAAATTATTTATCTGTGAACGTCACGGGAACTTCATTTATTATATATACACTCACCTAAAGGATTGTTAGGAACGCCATACTAATACTGTGTTGCCTTAATTCTACGTGGCATTGATTCAACAAGGTGCTGAAAGCATTCTTTAGAAATATTGGCCTATATTGATAGGATAGCATCTTGCAGTTGATGGAGATTTGTGGGATGCACATCCAGGGCACGAAGCTCCCGTTCCACCACATCCCGAAGATGCTCTATTGGGTTGAGATCTGGTGACTGTGGCGGCCATTTTGGTACAGTCAACTCATTGGCATGTTCAAGAAACCAGTTTGAAATGATTTGAGCTTTGTGACATGGTGCATTATCCTGCTGGAAGTAGCCATCAGAGGATGGGGACATGGTGGCCATAAAGGGATGGACATGGTCAGAAACAATGCTCTGGTAGGCCGTGGCATTTAAACGATGCCCAATTGGCACTAAGGGGCCTAAAGTGTGCCAAGAAAACCATTACACCACCACCACCAGCCTGCACAGTGGGAACAAGGCATGATGGATCCATGTTCTCATTCTGTTTACGCCAAATTCTGACTCTATCATCTGAATGTCTCGAGACTCATCAGACCAGGAAACATTTTTCCAGTCTTCAACTGTCCAATTTTGGTGAGCTGCCGCATACTGGATGTTTTTCCCTTTTCACACCATTCTTTGTAAACCCTAGAAATGGTTGTGTGTGAAAATCCTAGTAACTGAGCAGATTGTGAAATACTCAGACACCAACAACCATTGCTTAAATCACCTTTCTTTCCCATTCTGACATTCAGTTTGGAGTTCAGGAGATTGTCTTGAACTTTGGTGTTGCTAATGCCATCTTCTACTGTTACAGCTATAGCGACATAGTACAGTTTCATTCTTATATATTCAGTATATACTGGATCTCTGCACCAATGGATCATGCACAATAAGGACCAGAACTTGTATTATGAAACTAAATAGGGACAATTTTGATTTCATATTAACTTGTGTGCTGATGTGCATTAGCATTTAGAGCAAAAGAGAACAATAAAACCATACTGAATCTGTTACAATGGCAATAACATCATGAAATATCTTGTGCATTTTACTGCACTGAAATCATCTGTGAACAATCCTTCAACACACCAATCATTTCAAAGGGATCTTTTGTTTGCTATGATTATTGCATGACCTTTGCAATCTTCTCTATAATGAATATTCCTGTTATTCTAGTCATGCAATTCTCAACATATCATTACGTAGGCAAGGACCTCGTAGCATAGGGGAAAAAAAACTCAACTGGGAATAAAATCATTATAAATTGGGACATGCCATCTCCTAAAGTTTCTAATAGAGGGCAGTTGCGGGGGAATTTTGAAGGTTGAAAGTCGCATGTAGACCTGGCCAGCGATGATGGGTCCTGCTTGTATTCCCCTGTGAGTAAGAGAACTATCAGGTCTAAATGGTGCCGAGCACATTTAGCGCCACAATGATGGATTGTACCCACCAAACATTTCCTCCTATTTTAAGTGAAAAGGAGTCCAGAGGCTGAACTCCATCGCCATGCTGTAACAGGCACATTTATATCCATTTGATACAAGCACACCAACTCGATTCTATCTATCTATCTATCTATCTATCTATCTATCTATCTATCTATCTATCTATCTATCTATCTATCTATCTGTCTGTCTGTCTGTCTGTCTGTCTGTCTGTCTGTCTGTCTGTCTGTCTGTCTGTCTGTCTGTCTGTCTGTCTGTCTGTCTGTCTGTCTGTCTGTCTGTCTGTCTATCTATCTATCTATCTATCTATCTATCTATCTATCTATCTATCTATCTATCTATCTATCTATCTATCTATCTATCTATCTATCTATGTCCATCCATCCATCCATCCATCGATCTATCTATCTATCCGTCCATCCGTCCACAGTTGTTTCCCAATTTGATGTTCCTCACACTGTAAAAAAAAATAGTTCTGAAAACAACAACAACAAAAAAAACAATGTAATTGTGAAACAATGTAAAAAAACAACAACAGTGTAACAATGTAAAAATGTAATTTACATGAAAAAGTTAGTTCAGGCAAGAATTAAAAAAACTAAGTAAATCCCATATCAGTACTTAATTCAAGTGAGTAGAAATGAAAGTGTAAATATCAACTCAATAAAATTAAGTAAAAATTACTCAACTTTTCTGATACTGGGGTTCCCATCATGCACTGGACCTTGAATAATTAATGAGGTTCATTTTTCACTGGTTTCCAGCTGTATTTACACTGTTTTATCATTGATTTTTGTTTTCAGTATTAGTAACTTGCCATTTTGTGACATTTCGAGTAATTTTTTTTGCTCCAAATGACACATTCAAACACAAAAACGACAGATCAAATGTTAACGCCATTGTGTATTGTTTACCAAGTATTGAGGTCTTCTGACATGATGTAATATAAAATACTTAGATGAGCTAAGTGAAGCACATACTATAAATTACTAATACAATTCAATATTGTTGTTTTGGCAAAAGAAATTTCAACTAAATTGATATTAATCAACCTTTTACTAGCCAAGTTAAAATGACTTATTTTCTGTAAAGTTTACTTAATTCCATATTCCAAGTAAATTTAACTTAAAGATTTCTAATTAAAGCTACTGATAAATATGTTTAGGTTTTTACTTGGCAAATCTTTGCAAATTTACAAGCATTTTCTGACTGAAAAAAGTTGCCTAGCTTTTTTTCAAGTAAATCCTACTCCAATTTTTTTTCAGTGTAGGCTCATTCATTATAATTTTCTCAAATATAATAATAATAAAAAAAAAAATATTATCAATCACCAACAAAAACATGCTGTTAAATTATATTAATGTACCAAATAGTGTCACTGTTCCACATAGTTTACAAAAGCACTATTTATTTAATGAACATCGATGAATTGTATCATATACTATTGTCGCCATTGTATAACAGCAATAATCCACTGGAGGCTGAACATTAGAATGATTTTACCATGGCTTTGGGCATTCTGCTTTGTGTACCACGGTAATGTGCATGCTCTTGTGGTTTATTAACGAATATATTATTATGTTTTATCGTAATTATTGGATACTGGATGTGTTGAGATGATGTGTGTTACTCTACCTAACTAGCTCATTTTGGCTTAGCGAAGAAGAGACTTGTAGTTAAATTAATTCGACTATTGTACATGAAAAATAAATCATTTAATGAGGTTTTTCTCTGCACTGACTAGATAGTGAAATACTTTGGAGTGTTTTTGAACTGGCGCAGTAATCACTGCAACACATTCACATTAAAATCAGGATGCTTTTCCCCAGGAAACACAATGACATCTCAGCCGTTGTTGTCTAGACTGAGACGCCTGGTACAGAAAAGGCCCTAATGCTTTCTAAATGAGTGCTACAGATGAATAATACACCAGATTTCCTCTGTTTCAGTCAGTTGACTGCAAATAAAATGTAGTCTACCCACCCTCGAATTACCCCAAACATGCATGACATGAATGAAAGCATACGCGTTTGGAATGACATGAGAGTGACTGACGTTTAAAGCGCTCTAATGCTCATGTCGTTAAGGATCTGCTGATAACCCACGTGTGGAGCCGCGGCACATGTAGGGAACGATGGCCAACGTTCGGACTCGGCTGTCTGGCTGTTGTCGAGCTCGGACTCGTGTTGAGCAATAGGACCCAAGCGAATAACAACTCCAACCCTTAACTCTTCGCTTCTGGCAGGCCTGTGTGCTAATGATCTGTGTGTCCGAGCGGTTAGACGATCCGCAACGCTTGCCCAATATACAGCCACTCACTTACCGCTAACATAAGGCTTTCTCTTAATACACAGCATGTATTTTAATACACCTTTGAAACATGAGTTGACTTATTTATTTATATGTGCTCTTGGCACTCTCTCTACTGTCTGAAGTCTCTCTCTCTCTCTCTCAGAGGTGCAGCAGCATCTAGTGGTCTTGCTGGAAAGAAAAGTTTGTGTACATAAAATGTATTTTTCTCTTTTTACATTAGTGGTGTTTATGCAATTATGCACACTCTAAAAATGCTGGGTTGTTTTAACCCAACTTTGAGTCAAATATGGACGAACCCAAACGTAGGGTTAAAAATGTAATAAAAAAAATGTAACCCAATGGCTGGGTTTGTCCATATTTGACCCAGAGCTGGGTTAAAACAACCTAGTAATTATATCTTTAATATAATTAAATATATTATTATATTTAATAATATACCCATCCTAAACCTGTCCCTAACCCTGTATCCACCTCAGTAGCAGCACAAATGTATTGAAATAAAAAAAATACTGGATTATTTCAACCCATGGTTGGGTCAAATATCAACAAACCCAATCGTTGGGTTTAAAAATGCAATTAAAAGATGTAAACCAACGCTTGCTCCATATTTGACCCAACCATGGGTTGAAACAACTCAGTATTTTTTAGAGTGCAATAAGTACATTGCACTCATTTTTTGTTGTTGATGTACACTGTAAAAATGAACATGCTTTATCTAATCAATAAAATTGTGGCAACAGATTACAAGCAATATTATTTATTAAATTGAACAAATTAGAATTAAGTAATAGTTAATCAAATTAACATTCTAATTAATTCTAATTTGTACAATTTAATTAATAATATTGCTTGTAATATTGATTAGATAAAGCATATTATTTTTTTCAGTGCAAGTATACAAGTGCAAATTTGGATAAAATATGGACATGTTGGGTTAAAAATTTAATAAAAAAATGTAACCCAACTTGAATTTTCACTTTCAACTTGAATTTTTTTTACTGCATTTTTAACCCAACATTTGGGTTTGTCCATATTTGACCCACATTTTGGTTGAAACAACCCAGCATTTTTTAGAGTGTGTGTTCATGTATTTGAGAGGGATGTGGGAACGAGTAGGACAGATCATCTCTTGTCTAATATCTTGATGTCTTCACACAATGTTCCAAAGCATCTGAAACTAAATTACTTGAGTGTGTGTGTGTGAAATGCGCTACACAAATAATCTTGACGTTCGTTACCAAGTCTAACAAACACAAACTGCGTTGAATAGAATTTGACGTGCAAGTAAAAATGCATCTAGCGTTGTTCAAGGATGCGGAGAACTGAAAAAAAATGTTTATAATTCTCTATGAAAATGGTTTAGACATGAGTGGAGATT
Organism: Pimephales promelas; assembly: GCF_988280905.1. Taxonomy (NCBI): domain Eukaryota; kingdom Metazoa; phylum Chordata; class Actinopteri; order Cypriniformes; family Leuciscidae; genus Pimephales; species Pimephales promelas. The sequence continues at coordinate 40,005,059 of NC_142774.1, read as the reverse complement.
TTTCAAACAAACAAGATATTCCATGTCCAGGAATGCGTTTTTTGTCTTATTTATGAGAAGTGGCATCCTTTTTTGTGACTTTCATTGGTTCCCATGCGCTGTAATTTGTAAGGAGAAACTGATCGACAGTTCGTGTGTTACATAAAGTTGATCTAATCCCACATGTACCAGATCTAACGCAAATATCATGTTCGTTTGGCTGTTGTTGTGTTCATCTCGACACCCTCCTAAAGCATCCATGTTAAGGTGTTAATATCAGCATCCAGGCTAACAGCTTATGAATGCTAACCAAACGCTCGGTGTGAAAGCGCTCCAGATCTCTGCAGCCCGTGCTCTCGGATTAGCACTTCAAAAAGGGCAAAGCGGCCTCAAACTCTGACACGCCGTCAATAAACATTCTTTAATGTCGTGCCTCTGGCTGTTGCTGTTGACTCCGCAGATAACCTCAGCATCATTCAACGCAGCTTATTTCTGCCGAATGTGACATCCGCCACCTTCTAATCCCATTATATCATTATTATATGTCAGAAACCTAATATACTCGCATGATGACACATACTGGATGTGTACAGGTTTCCTGTGCCAGCAAGAATTAATGTCACTTTGCATGAGTTATGTGTGGCTAATTGCATAATGATTCTTCAAGGGCTCTGGGATACATACATATCATCATCAGAATATTTTTACCTTGTTTTCTAGTAAAATATCTAAGAATAGAGAGTTCTGCAGCTCAGAGAATGTCATGAAATGCAAGCAGAACAAATGTTATGTGCAAATGGATCATAAAAACACTTATATACTTATATATTTATTTATTTTGTGTTTATATATATATATATATATATATATATATATATATATTGCGTGTTCAGATGTATTTTTTATTTCAATACAAATGTATTGAAATAAAAAAAAATACTGGATTATTTCAACCCATGGTTGTGTCAAATATCAACACAATCGTTGGGTTTAAAAATGCAATTAAAAAAATGTAAACCAACGCTTGCTCCATATTTGACCCAACCATGGGTTGAAACAAACCAGTATTTTTTAGAGTGCAATACGTACTTTGCACTCATTTTTTGTTGTTGAAGTAAGTAAACAAGAGCAAATTTGGATAGACCTAAATGTTGGGTTAAAAATGTAATTAAAAATTTTAACCCAACTTGAATTTTCACTTTCAACTGTACATTTTTTTATTGCATTTTTAACCCAACATTTGGGTTTGTCCATATTTGACCCAAATTTTGGTTGAAACAACCCAGCATTTTTTAGAGTGTGTGTTCACGTATTTGAGAGGGATGTGGGAACAAGTAGGACAGATCATCAAAACAAAATACAACAAAATATTCTGGGTGCGAATGTTTTTGTTTTCGACAAAAAAAAGCGTATCCACAAGTTTTGTGGATGTTTTAATTTAATTTGTGTCTTTTTAAAACATATTGCATGTTCAGATAATCATATAACAAAATATTCTGGCGGGCGAATGTTTTTGTTTTCTAAATAAATAAATGCTTCCGGGGAAAGAGTTTAAATGGCCGACAAACAGTCGCAGATATCTGCCATCAGATCTCCTCCTGTCGTCAGGACCCTGCACTGATAAGCATCAATCTGTTTGCTTTCTGGAGTGCGTTGCACTTCATTAATAAAATCAATCTGCACACGTCTGAAGCTCTGGGCTCTGATCTGATGATGTACTAGAAGGCAAGATTTTATCGACAATTCTGTAATGTCTCGGCATGGGCTAATTCTCTGGCATAAAAGGCTATATGACTAGAGATAATGGAGATAGATAAATAATAGAATACACCTTTGGGTGAATGAAGCCCATTCTTTGACATAGAATGAACACGCAGAAGTGTCTTAAACTCAAGATAGGGATCTTTAAATGAATATGTTCGTCTTTGATAGAGTTCGCTATGTATGTGGATCTTCTCCGGGAAAAACCTAGTGTGCTAGTGTGGTCTTGCAAGGCGAAATTATTGCATTTATCGCATTATGTTAAACATAAGATGGATAATTAGAATTAGGTGGTCGTTGAAATTGATAACCAAGTTCTGTTTTATGGTCTATCTGGGAAAATATTAAACAGTCTAATTGCTTATTAAAAAAAACGGCTGTCTTCTAAAACAGCCACATGATTTGAAGAAGTCTGCGAAACACTATTATTCAAGCAATGTCACACAAGAAAGAGTGTTTATTATATACAGGAGTTCAATAAACACGTTAAAATTTAGTTTTGACAGAATATCGCCAATTAGTTTGCATAGTTTGCTACACCCGTTTCCTTCCTGAGTGATTCAGCATTTTTGAACAAATCGATCGAATTAATGATTCAATGACTCAATAAGGACAGACAGTTTCGTAATCAGTAGAGTGAATGCTTCAGTCAGTCATTGTCGCTGTGTTCGAATATAGTATGCAAAAAATGGTTTTTGAGCCAAGTAGTATTTCCGAATTCATACACTATAAACAATGCTGGGTTGTTTGAACCCAAATTTGGATAAAATACGGACAAACCCAATTGTTGGGTTAAAAATGTAATTTCAAATTAACCCAACTTCAACTTTCACTTTCAACTGTACATTACTTAATTGCACATTTTTAACCCAACATTTGGGTTTGTCCATATTTTACCCAAATTTGGGTTGAAACAACCCAGCATTTTTTAGTGTAGCATTTATAAAACAGTATAGGCGAAAAGTACCTGGATGGTCTATTTCTGAAGTGCGCATTAGATACTTTACTATCCCATGAGGCCATAGGAGATGATTTGTGAATAGAGGTTTAGGAACCCAACTTACGCCGTAGGTCACATGACAATGACAACATGGCGGATGTAATATGTCCAAATTTCATTCATACTACACTAGTGATGTATGTCTCGAGACCACTTGTCGCGGCCTTGGCGGTCTTTGGTCTTGGACCTTTCGGTCTTGTCTAGGTCACGCTGTCTCTGACCGACATTGTGGTCGGGGGATTTAGCAATACAATACTACAATATCCACAACGGATTGAAGCACGCGTCCAAGTGAAGACGGTGCGGTGTGCGCGAGCCACACAAGAAAACACCGTATCCGCACCACTGAACGCAGCAGCAATGAGCACTTTGATCACTTGATTTAAAAAAAGACATATCATGTAGTGAAACTCATATCAGTGATGGGTTTTAACTTCATTCAGTAGATTTTGGGTAACTTGAGCGCACCGCCAACGGTGTGTGTAACCATAGCGACAAAACAACCAACTTTCGGATCCTGCACCTAAGCCTATAATTTTGTTTAAAAAATAAAAATATAATTAAAATATAATTAAAAATATAATTATAAATGTAATTAAAAATATAATTTATATATAAAAATATAATTATTTATTTAAAAGTTGCAGAATGGATTCATTTGGAGACTTCAAAATTGGCAGAGATAGGCAGGCAATGCAACACAAAATCTTACAAGTTGTTGCTTAGCTTTAACGCTATTCTGTTTTTTGTTTTTGTTTTTTCACTCCGGTCTCGACTTGGTCCAAGACAATTTTTTTCCATGCAAATTGTAAGACCAACTTGGTCTTGTCTTGGTCTCAGTAACCTCTTGGTCTCGGTTTAGGCGGTCTTGACAAGTCTAAACTATGCACATTCATTCTATATAAAACGTACTTTGTTAACGGTTGCGAACTAAGTTTTGAACGAAATGTAGAACCTTCTTTACCATATATGATTTCGGACACAGCGTCTGTTTTGTTCCTGAGTGAATCAGTGTTTTGAACGAATCTGTTGAGTGAATCAATGACATGCTAACAAAGAAAGACATTTTTGAACAAAACGTTGAAACAAAATCACTAAACCACTGTCGCCACCTACTGGTTTGCACTAGTAATGTATGTCTCTTTTACGTGGTCTCGGTCTTGTCATGGCCTTGATGGTTTTGGTCTTGTCTTGGACCTCTAGGTCTTGTCTAGGTCTCACTGTCTCAGACCAACATTGTGGTCGGGCGATTGGTAACCTTGCATCCACCATATTTTGCAATTTGGGCGTAAGCTATTTTCTTTGAATGTGCGAGACGATTCATTAGCTGGTGAAGAAAAGTACAGCAAATTGTAAAACTATTTTCGTTATGATTACAGCAATAACAGCTTATAGACTTTTAAAATAACTTGAAGTGAATGACTCTGGAAACCTTGCACATTGACATGACAAAAAAAAAGATGAACAATTAGAGTTAGGTTGTTGAAATTGATAACCAAGTTATAAGTAACAGTAATTGCCTTAACAAGCACTTGCTGGCTTCTAAATAGTATACATCTTGTGCATTTCTAGAGAGTTGAAGAGCAGCAACCATTTAGTAAGGCATGTTATGAGTGAAACAGACAACCAGTGACACGTCTCACAATGGCCTGGACATTTATAAGCAATTTTCACAGATAAATCTTGGCATAATGCCTGAAAATATGTCCAATTTATAAACCTCTCACTATGAGAAGTCTTCCAGGTTAAGAAGAGATTCCCGTTCTGCCAGTTTAAAAACAAATCCGTCCTTCTGGTTGGTACAGAAAATACCAGCACAGCTTAGTGGAGGATTAGACTTGCACCTGGTCCCCAATGAATTATCTAGCAGTGTTGAAACTGAAAAAGTGAAGCCAGAATGAGATTTCCATGCAAATCGTTGGCCTCATCCCCCCCCCCCCCCCCTTTATAATAATCCCAAACCAATCTATCACACAGTTCAAAATGTGCCTAAATCATCATTCCCCTGTTGTGTTTGCGGTGTTGCATTACGCTAAACTGATTCTCTGTGCGTGATTGCAGGTGATCGACATTAAGGACAAGCTAAGGGAGTCGAAGAGATTCTGGTCGTCGCTGCCAGACAGCATCTGTGCCGAGGACACGGTGACTGACCCAGATGAGGAGCAGTGCTGGAACAGCCACACAAAGGGAAGGTAGGACGGTCACCTTCACACACACCTTCCCCTGGGTCGCGTCGCAGATTGTTGTGTTTCAATGACACCTTCCATGGTAATTGTCTTAGCGATATTAGGTCATAGGCAAATACACAACACTCTGTTGGCTTAAAGGAGTAGTTCACTTTTCAGAAAACTTTTGCTGATAATTTACTCACCCCCATGTCATCCAAGATGTCCGTGCCTTTCTTTCTTCAGTCGAAAAGAAATGAAGGTTTTTGATGAAAACATTCCAGGATTTTTTTCCATATAATGGACTTCAATGGGAACCAAACGGTTCAAGGTCCAAAAGACAGTTTCAGTGCAAACTGTTCAAAGGGCTTTAAACGATTCCAGACGATGAATAAGGGTCTTATCAAGCGAAACGATCGCTCATTTAATAGATAAATAACAACGTTTAAGTTTTATAAGCTCAAATGCTCGCCTTGCTCTGTTCTGCGATGCACGTTTATCAAAATGAACGAATCTTTTCCTGAGTCAATTCATCGTTTCGTTCATTGAATTAACCAAATGATTTTATCCTCAAATGTTTTAATGCTATTTTCCAATTTTGCACTTAGGTTATATTTAAACACTCTTAGAAGAAAAGGTTCTATATAGAATTCTATCAGCGCTACGTATTTGGAACCCCTAGAAGGTTCTATACAGGAGCCTTTTTAAGGGTGCAATAATAAGAACACTTTAGGGTTCTTTGTAACCAGGAAAAGGGTTCTATATGGAACATTTTGGGTTCATTCATTATCATTTGTTTTGTCCTTTCCGGATTAAATATTTCATATTATTGACAAACATCAAGACCCTAAAATGTGTTTATGAATGCATGTGAATGATCACAAAATTCAAGATGTGTGGGTAAGAAAATCGTGAGCTTAGAATTATATAAGGTTCTATCTCCACTTTTGGTCAAAATTGAGTTTTTGACATAATCTGATCCATTAGGTGTTTATTAATGCCTGTGTGGTGTTATTTAAAAAAAAAAAAAAAAAAAGATTAATAGATAAAGCTACAATAGAAGATTATACTACATAACAGTTTTGCCAGCTGGGATGTAAAAACTTTGATGCTCAATATCTCAGAACTACCCTAAATGGAGATAGAACCTTATAATTCTAAGCTCAAGAAATGTCTATATTTATATCATTTTATGTAGTTAATCAATATCACACGAAGAGTGCCATTTCAGTTTTTCTCCTCCAACAATCTTTTAATGCAGTTTAATAAGCAATAATTTAATTTCAACTACAAAATGTTGCAGAATAATGTAATATATGAATGAATAACAGCCTATAAAGAGCCTTTTTGCCAAAAGGGTTCTTTCTTGTCATTATAGAACCTTTTTTTTTAGTATAAAAGGTTATTTGGAGTTGAGTAAAGAACCCTATGCTTCATATATAGGAGTGCAGGTTCTTCCTTGCCTTGACTTGTTTGGGACAAGTATACATTCATTAGTGTGATGAATTATTTCCTTTAGAAATAAAAACATAGTGAGAATGCTCAAAGATGTGTACAGTGTGAAATCGGCCTTAAAGACATAATCATTTATGATTGACAGACCTCTGGTTTTACCTTCAGTTGATGGGCATTTCATACAGAACGCCATGATGTCTGTCACTCCGTCTGCACGCCTTTGAGAACGAGCCAGACGGCTTGGCAGAAACCCATCCGCTTTTCAGCCCTCCACAAGTGAGGATATCAGCAGATGGTGCAATATAAGATGTGTTTCATTTTCTTTCCAAGCGGCCTCATCATGTAAATGACCCGTACTGGGTGAAGAGGGTTTTTTAGAGTACCTAAAAGACAAATTAACGCAAATGATAAGACTTGGTGGAGCTGAAATGCATGTGATGTGTGTGTGTGTGTGTATATATATATATATATATATATATATATATTTTTTTTTTTCCAATATTTGTCAGATCTGGTCTCCGTGGAGTACAGTCCTCTCATTATTGGCTAATTACCGCTTTAAAGCCACGGTTTGCATTTTAATAGGAGCACATTTGCGATGGCACAACCTGGGAGCATTCAACAAGTTTCGTTTATTTTTTGCACAAAGCTCTACCTGAAATATTAATTAGGCACAAACAATTACCTCTCGCTAAAGCGCTTATTAGGAGATTAGATCTCAAAAGAGTTCAGTGCATGCATAATTCTGCAACATACTGACAAGCAGCATTCAGATACAGACGCAGAAACTCAGAGAAGGCAAACATGATACAGTATGTGCAATTAATTCAGTACGACTACAAACTTCATTATGTAGATCATTTCCTTCTTCTCCAGTTCTGCCTCAGGTGATAATTGTGACTGTGAATTTTGATTTGAACCCTATCACCGGGTTGTTATTATCAAAACTGAAACTAAAATTTTAAATAAACTAAAATAATAAAAAAATAATAACAATTTAACTACATAAAGGGCCTACAAAAATTTTAATAAAAATAATAAAAGCTGACAAAACAAAACTGCTAAAACTTTAATTCAAATGAGAATCTAAAATTAAAATAAAAACGCATTACAGTTACCTTTAAGCAAAACATATATTTTAAATCAAAAGTTTATTTAGAAAAAAAAAAAAATTATTTTAAGCAAAATCTAGTCGCACAATGTTTGTTTTTTGTTACGCATTCAATGCATTTAAAATATGTAATATATTTAAAGTTTGAGAATATCTTATTGATATTTTTGAACCATTAATAATCAAATGCACATCATGGACAGTCTTCTTTCATTTACTGTACTGTGAAGTCTTTCTCACAAAACATAGTCTTTATCGTCTATTTTTACTTTATAATTAAAACAAATACATTAACTCATTGACGCAGCTGACAGCTAAACATTTTAAGAAAACATTCCCACCAAAAAAAACCCTGCAAATGTTTCTTTGTTAATTTCCAGATATTTTCCTGAAGTCGTAAAAGACGGCCTTACGAACCAGCTCAATAACCCAGAGGTGGAAGTGGACATCACGAGACCCGACACCTTCATCAGACAGCAGATCATGACCCTGAGAGTGATGACCAACAAGCTACGAAACGCCTACAACGGCAAAGACGTCTACTTTCAAGACTCAAGTAAGTCAGTCAGTCGAGAACGTTAGTTTATGGATAAGTGGAGCGTCTGCAACTGATACAGACGCTCAATCGCTGATTGTTTCTGATGTTAAAAGTGGGTTCAACAAATTTATGAGGGATTACACAATACAAATATGTGAGTCAGCTTTACTTGGATTAATCAGCAACACAAAACACCCTAGCAACCGCCAAGCAACGCCCTAGCAACCACTTAGAACACGTTAGCAACACATTAGCATTGTGCAGGTGTTTTGCACAAGCAATTACCACAAAAAAATGCAAAAATCTGGTTCTTTAAATAGTTTAATAAGTCACCAATGTATATGTTATATTACAACCCATGAGTTTGCGTTTATTTTTTGGCACTATATTGTGATATACAAACTCAAAGGTGAAAAAGTTTGACACTAGTATTTAAGACATGCAGCATACGTTCTGTTATTGACACTTATTTTGGTTTCGACCTATTTAAGATGTGACGATCTTAAAGGAATAATGCATAGATGAAAATAGATGCAATTGCACAGATAAAAATAGCCCAATACACATTTACACCCTTCTTAGATGCAAAAACTCCCCAGCATGTGTTATTCCCAGTAAGCAGGCCAGCCTTCCCTCACGCGGCGCCATAAATCATGCCACGCCGTCAGAAAGCGTCACGCGCAGTCTAGACCCTCTGTCAGCGTCAGGGAAATGAGATCCTCGTCGCTCGGGAGGGAGGGACTGACACCAACAGGAAGCTGAATTATGATAATGGAGTGTCGGGTCACATAATGTATGACTCTATGACGGTCCTCAGGTGCCGCTTGTGTTTGCAGGGGTTTCAGTTGATTTGGAGGAACTCTGAACCTAGACTATATATGAGAGCCAATTAATAATCATTCAAGAAATCAATTCAATAAATGCAAATAAATAATAAATCATAAAAAATAATAAAAAGCAATAAAATATATTGTAAATATAATGTTAATTTTAGCAATTGATAATTGAATTGATAATTAAAAAATTAAATCCCTTTTTTAACGCACTTTAAGTATCATATTTAATATTAATATAAAAATACAAAACAAATAATGTAATATATAATATGTATAGAAATGGAATTTTTTGAAATATTTAAAAAATATAAATCATAAAAGAGATACAGATTTGACTCACTTTTGCAGCCAGCCTCATGCGGCCACTCGATGAATTGCAGTTTAATCACTTCCGTGTTGGCTTCAAGAGAGAGGCCCCTTGGTCAATATGAGACGCAGATATATATGGGGCGGAAGGTGCCTCCTAGTGGTCTAACCCTAACCCTACCCCAGACCTAAACCTACCCATAACCGAAGCGTGTTATATTGACGCTAAAGGGTCAAGTCAAGTCACATTTATTTATATAGCGCTTTTCACAATACAGATTGTATCAAAGCAGCTTCACAGTGATAACATGAAAGTAGTACAACACAGATTAATAATATTGTTAAATATTAAATATCCCCCAACTAAGCAAGCCAAAAGCAAGGCAACAGTGGCAAGGAACCAAAACTCCATCAGATTGGATGGAGGAAAAAACCTTGGGAGAACCCAGGCTCAGTCGGGGGCCAGTTCTCCTCTGGCTAACAATCATATTGTTTATATAAATATTAAAGGTAAATCGGAGGATCTTTCCGAATTTTAGTGAAGACCCGCCCTCTCCAATTTTTAAAAAAAAATGCACACAAACACAACACTCTTGCTCCCGAGAGGGAACGCCTATTACGCCTTGCACAATTATGTTGCAAATTATAAACTAACTCAAAAACATTCATAAAAAAGACAACATGTCAAATGCCCTTCCGTGTTTTAATTACTTATTATACTGATCGATTGAGTGACCGAGGACTCAAGAAAGAGGACACACGAAATACGTTCTGAGGAAACTATTTTGCAAATCGCAATTACGTTACATGGCAACATATAAGCAGTTGGTCCTTAACCTAATATGTCTCATTGTTAATACGTATAGTTGCATATGTAACGGAGAAGCAGCTTGTTGCATTTGTGTAACAATAAACACACAAGGTTTTAGCCATTTTCAAAGGAATGGCTGAAACCGTAACTCTGACTCCGCTATACCTTTAAATATAAATATTGTTTATACAGTCCCTCCAGGATTTCACGATTTTTTTGTGTGATTTTTGCGATCAAAATGACTGATTTTGTGGTGGTAGTTTCCAAAAATTTGTGAAAAAATTTGCGATTTATATTTAACATTTACCATAATAGTATTCAGTCCTTCCAGAAAAATGCAGAGTTTTTTTTTTTTTGTGATTGTTGCGGGCAAAAATTGATTGATTATGCGGCCTGTTTTCTTTAAAAATGCGATGGAATATGTGGGATATTTATGCAATTTTATGCGATGAAATTGCTGGAATTTGCAAAAAATGAGGGAACTTGCAAAAATTGCGGTTTGATGAAAAAGAGAAAAAAAAGTGATTCCCCCAACACCCTGTTAATATAAGAGTCATTTCTTATTACTTCCTTTGATAAGCAAGCATACTACATCATAGAAAGTGCTGGGAATATTTAATTTCTCATCTTGTTTTATTTCAGACTGTAACGAGTGTAAATAAGGTGTGGCCCCTTTAAGAGCTGCGTGCTCCCTGTTGAACTGTCTGCAGTGTTATATGTGCGCCTCGAACACCCATGTGTGCGGGTAATTTCTGTTAAGTAACGATGTGACGGTAGAAGACAGTTATACGAGTTGTGAGATGTCAATGGCCTCCGTGAGTCTGTCTGGCGTCGCGTAATTGCGTCACTTCATAACGTTCCCATGGAAACAGGGGGAAATGGCTGCTCTTATGTGAAGCAAACGCAACATTTTTAAACTTTCTGCTAAGATACATGTGACTTTTTTTGCAACGAAAATGCGAGGATTATGAAATTATGCAAACCCCGCATATTTTGCACGGAAATCGGCCATTTATGCGGCGAAAGTGCGGCGTATTTGAAAAAATGCGGCCCCCGCATAAATATGCGGACTTTGGCTGATTTTGCATTGAATTCAGCGATCGCATAATCGCGTTTTTCTGGAGGGACTGTTTATATATAAAAATGGTGCCATGTGCGTTGGATGTATACACATTGGCAAAAGCGTCACTATATGACGCCCTAGGATGAGAATGCGTTGGCATTTCTCCAGACATTTCCATTTACTCGTGTTTGTTTGCGTCAGGTGACGAGGAGAGCGGCTCGGGCAGCGGAAGTGGCTTCACGACAGAACCTGAAGTGATCCACACGGAGCCCCCGATGTTGGAAGCAGACAAAAGCGACCCGCAACCAACGGCAGGCGCAGCCCATCGGCACAAGCCTTCGCTGCAGTTACTAGCGTCTGTCCTGGCCCTCACAGCACTGGTCCTGTGCTGGAGATAATGGCAGGAGGAGGCACTCAGCCACACGCACTCTTAAGACACACAGCGCCGCTCACGCTGGTAGCCTTTCCGGAACCGGACTGGACCTTTTACAAAAAAATATCAAGAAAAAAGCCCATGGAAAAAAAAAAAAAAAAAGATGAGAGCAAGCTAGCTTGTGTGTGCTAGTGTGTGAAAGGAAGAGCGAGCGCAAATCTTTGCATCCTGCTTTTTTTCCAAAGAATGCTTGATGCAATCAGAAGCAGCTTCTCTTTTGGCTCTCATTTCTAAAGTTTCTTTTCGGGATGAAAAGTGGGTGCCGTGCAAATGGGACCACTTTCCACAACGCTCTTTCGGAAAAGAATGGGAAAATTAAAATATATATATTTTTGTTTTCCTTTTATACAGCATAAAATGAGACAACACAATACGCTCTGGTGTTTTTTCGCCTCTCCCGAATTCACTGAATGACATCAAAACAAAAAACTAAAACAAAAAAAAAACAGGCATTATAAAGAAAAAAAAGTAACAAAACAATTCTATATAAATCAACTTGTTTATGTACCACTGTGAGAATGCATGGGGAGGTCATGAGTAAATGTTTTTAACTGTGATTTTCACACAAATTTAATGCTTTGACTCTTTTTCTTTTGTTGAAGTGATTTTTTTTTTATGTTATTTGCTAGAGATTATTTTGTAAGATATTAGACCGTTTGAGGTGAGCGTTAAAAGAGTCTGGCCGCGTTTCCCCGAGGGCTGCTCCTGCGTAAATCAAAAGAAAGTATCCATATCTTAATATATAATAAAGGTTTAGTTATAAAATGTTTTCTTACAGAGAAAGATTTATTTATATTTCTAATATAATTATATATTTTGGCTTTACCAGTTAGCAACTTTTATTCAAAAGCTCATATCTAACAAAATAGCTCTTTTTTTTGCCCTTTCCAATGCAAACATGTTCATTTATTTTACAAATATTTTCTTCAATGTCATTTCGATTCGGGAAAGTTTTGAATGGAAAAGTTTTGGGAAACACCGAAAGCCAGAGTTAAACGCGACTGAGTCATGTTCCTTACGCTCATTTATATACTTGTCATTTTAATCAATTATGTATGCACAACCCTCATTTACTTAACAGCTTTTTTTCTGTTTTTTTTTTTTTTTTTTATGTAGCTCACCATATCAGCATTTCACGTTTTATGCATAGACAATTACAAAATTATTTTTTGTGAATCAGTGGGCCTCATTCATGAAACTAAAATGAATTGTGCGTGTAATTATTCCAAAATAAGTAAAAACGTCTTTTGCAACATGCACAAATTTTCTTTCGATTATATGCATTTTTTTAAATACATGTGAACTCACTAAAAAAAAAAAAATTAGGGCTTTCAAACGATTAATCGCGATTAATCGCATCCAAAATAAAAGTTTGTGTTTACATAATATATGTGGGTGCACTGTGTATAATTATTTTATATATATAAATACACACATATGCTTGTATATATTTAAGAAATATTTTCAAGATTTATATATAATTAATATTATATGTAAATATAAATATTTTATATAGAAATAGTATATTTTTTCTTAAATATACATGCATGTGCGTGTATTTAAAATAATTATACACACTACACATACATATATATTGTGTAAACATAAACTTTTATTTTGGATGTGATTAATCACGATTAATCGTTTGACAGCGATTAATCGCATCCAAAATAAAAGTTTGTGTTTACACAATATATATATATGTATGTGTAGTGTGTATAATTATTTTGTATATATAAATACACACACATGCATGTATATATTTAATAAATATTTGCATGTATATACTTTATATTTATACAAAATTAATATTATACAAAAATATAACTATTTGATAAATTAACAACAAATTTCTCTTAAATATATACATGCATGTGTGTGTATTTATATATAAAAAATAATTATACACAGTACACACAAATATTTTATGTAAACACAGACTTTTATTTTGTATGCGATTAATCGCGATTATTCGTTTGACAGCCCTACAAAATTTGCATTGAATTGAATGGCATTGCATACGAGTTTTTTTTTATGAAATCTATTTCACGAATGAGGCCCAATGAATGTGACAAGGACACTTTCTGATTTCACTTTTATCTATGAATGTTTCCAAACCAGTGCAATTTAAATCCACATTGAACAAACTGACGTATTTGCCAGTTTATTGGCCCAGACCTCCCGATATGAATGCTGGCATGTGTTAATGTATCGTTTAATGACGGCTCATGGTTTATGGAAGGATGCCAGAGCCGTAAAGCTGTGCGTTGCAGTGTGTTCAAAGCCGCCTGCTAAAACACTCTTTTCATCAATGAAATGCAAAGATGCTAAAAGATGTCCTCTTCTCAGAGATGTGTGAAGGTTGAATGGAAGGATAGGAGGAATATAGACACACAAATAGCTTTGAAAATGAAATGTGGAAGAGAGAGAGAGAGAGAGAGAGAGAGAGTCCAGCGATGCTTTAGTGCGTCTGGTTTTGAAAGCAGGACAGGTAGCAGAAGACAATGTGCTTTTTGCTCATGCCTGGGTACTTTTGTCTTCCCAGAAAGGCTCAGAAAGCACCTCGGTGGGTTTTGGAAATGAGAAATTCAGTGAGCCAAGAGAGAGAGCGCGCACTGTGGAAAGGTCGAACACGCCGCTGTGTCTTAAAGTCAACATGAAGTCAGATTTTGAACCCTGTTCACTTTTTGAAACATGTCCCTATAGACGGAAAAAACCCACTTTAAAAATCATGTTTTTTGTAGTTTTTCATTGAATATGAACATTACAGAAGTATTGAGTCGTATTCTCTTGAATCTTTTAAGGAAGTAAAAAAAAGCAAAGGGAATACAGACCCATATATGTATTTATAAAACATTATGACACTTCATTGTTACATTGCTGCATTGATGTAACAAGGAATCTGAAAATATTATAATGCTTTATAAATTATTTATATTTATTATTTAATGCATTATAATGCATTACACATAAAATAGCCTCATTATGCTATTTTAAAGGTTTGCATGCATCCAACGTCAACAAAAATAGGGCTGGGCAACGATTAATCGCATCCAAAATAAAAGTTTGTATTTTCATAATGTATGTGTGTAGTGCATATAATTATTTTGCATATATAAATACACATACATGCATGTAAGAAATATTTGCATGAATATACTGTATATATATATTTATACATAATTTATATTAAATATTAATATTTTATATATTAATCACACATCTTTCTTAAACATATACATGCACGTGTGTGAATTTTTATAAATGAAATAATTATACACAGTGCATCCACATATATTACTGTATTGTAAACACAAACTTTTATTTTGTATGCGATTAATCGTTGCCCAGCCCTACTTTATTTGTCTCATAATATACTGTAGATTGCACATCACATCATTTCTCCGAGTCTGAAATGATTCATTTGAAGATTCAGTCTCTCTAAACCCCTCCTTTCCACGAGCTGCTGTGCTCTGATTGGTCGACCGCTTACACCCATTAGCATCCGGATCCTCCCCAGCCCTTGAAATACAGTGATACGAACTATAGAATCGGTTTCCCGTATCAGTTCCAGCATGAGTCGTTATCCTTTTGCAAAGTGGATTTGAAACGCAACGATGAAATCGCGTACCAAACTCGTCCAGTCTCAGCGTTTGAGGGCGTGGCAAAGTAGACGTTGTTCACAGGCAGAAAGAGGTTGTTTTAACCCAACTTTGGGTCAAATATGGTCAAACTTAGCAATTGGGTTACATTTTTTAATTACATTTTTAACCCAAAGTTTGGGTTAGACCCAAAGTTGTGTTAAAACAACCCAGCATTTTTAGAGTGTAGGCGGGCATTATGCAAATTTGTTACATAGGCATGTGACAGGAAGTGAGACTGGAATTACTGACAGCAGTTCAGAATCGATTCTTTCTTTTAGGAGATGATAACTTTGTGTCGTGCACTTTAATGTAACCTTCACACACAGCTGTATTACACACTACATGAAAGGAATTTTTTGAAAACTCATAATGGGGCACATTAAATACATTGTTACCGGTGCAATTAAAAGCTCATGCCAACTTCATTTCAAGGGAGACAAATGACGATTCGGTAACACTTTACTTGAAGGGGTGTGCATAAGATATGACGTGACTTATGTTATGAAGTTTTATGCATGTTTGTGACAACTGTCATTAGGTGTCATTCGCTCAATAATAACATTTTTAATGCAAACATGACATTGTTTGAGATGTCTTTGTTATGACACCTTGACATAAACAAATACCTCATAACCTGTCAGTGTCTTTGTCATGACAACTTGACATTACTAAGACAACACAACCTGTCATATACATGACATAATGATCAAACTTAAGAAGCCACCTAGCTTTATTAGTTAACATTACAATAAACGGTCAGGTGGTTGGTTTTGACATTGGCTGTCATGAAGAAGCCATTATAACTTTTTAATGACAAATTCAATTAGTACCACTGTAGTTGAGCTCACGAAAAATATTCATGACACGGATATAATGGCCTCATGATAGCCAATGTCAAAGCCAACCACATGACAGATTAACTTGTTAAATGTCATAACAAAGACATCTCAAACAATGCCATATTTGCATTAAAAATGTCATTATTGAGCGAAAGACACTTAATGACAGTTGTCATAAACATGCATAATGTCGTGTCATGTCTTATGCACACCCCTTCAAGTAAAGTGTTACCGAAGATTCCTTAAAATTGGTCCCAAAGTCGCAATATTGATCACAAAAGAGGCATGTTTTCTCTTCTCTGTCAGAATCTGGACACGGTGATGTTGAAACGAGCATGTCATGTAAAACTTTTCCTAACAGTTTGCGTGTTTCTACTTGTGGTCTGAATGTATTTGGATTTCCTCTTTTGTGCTGCGATGATATCAATTCAAAAGGTCAAATCAATTTTTTTGGTCTTGGAGGATGCGAAGACTTATGCGTCAAAGGGTTTTTCTTTTTCATGTTTTGATGTGTTTGATGAACTGAAGGACACACGCACTCAGAGAACCAGTTTCTAGTTCTTTATTTTTAGTTTCTTTCCACATTGCACTTTGAAATTAAGTTCCACATTTAGATCTTTATACGAGTGAAAAAAGAAAAACGAATACGTTTACATGTAAACAAGTACAAGCCATGTCAAATACATGTTTGAGAAGATTGTGGTCTGAAAATGAACGTTGGTCCTATAAGCACGCTGCTTTGAGCTACTAAAGCTGAAGTTTTAATGCGACGTTTGTGTCGTGCAAGCAGACATGCCTTACAGTTTGTTTGTTTCTGGGTTTTTTTTTAAGAAAAAAGTACTAAATGGATTGCATATTTGGATTTTGTTACTCTCTCTTATATACGGACAAGTGATGAAGGGGTGCAAATAAACATTTTATATGAAAAAAAAAATGGATGTCATTTCGTGTTCTTTCATCACATGCATTCAGCAAATCATCATTTGGAAAATTTGATCATAATCCAGCAGCTGGCAACACTCACGTAGCCTAGAACTTAATACTAGAACAATAATTTAAAGGAGTAGTTCACTTTAAAAAAAAAAAAAAAAAAAAAACTTTTGCTGATAATTTACTCACCCCCATGTCACCCAAGATGTCCATGTCATTCTTTGTTCAGTCGAAAAGAAATTAAGGTTTTTGATGAAAACATTCCAGGATTTTCTCAAAATAATGGACTTCAAAGGGAACCAAATGGTTCAAGGTTCAAAAGACAGTTTCAGTGCAAACTACAAACCGTTCAAAGGGCTTTAAACGATTCCAGACGATGAATAAGGGTCTTATTAAGCGAAACGATCACTCATTTAATAAATAAATAACAAAGATTAAGTTTTATAAGCGCAAATGCTCGCCTTGCTCTGTTCTGTAACGAACGTTTATGACTCTCCTGTTCGAACTCGGTTATCAAAATGAACAAATATTTTTACGAGTCATTTGGTTCTTTCAACAAACGAATTGACTCGGAAAAAGATTTGTCCATTTTGATGAACGATCGGAAAAAGAATTGTTCATTTTGATAAACGAGTTCGAACAGGAGAGTCATAAACGCGCATCACAGAACAGATCAAGGCCAGCATTT